>NC_092876.1:223401527-223641527 GCF_028372415.1 Notamacropus eugenii | reverse complement strand
AACCCCGGTACTCTGCTTTCAGAATCAATACTCTTTCAAAAGAATTTTTTGGGTGCTCTCTCCATTAACTTTTACCCAGGTGTCTTTCATCCTCTTAGTGTCTATTTAACTCCCTTAAGGGAGGCAATATGGTACAATGAAAAGATTATTCATTCTAGAGCAGGACAACTTAACTTTTTTTGTGTATCATGGACTTTCTTAGCATTCTTAGAAAACCTGTGAATCTCTTTTTCAAAATGTTTGCTGCCCATATTTATAATAGAAAAAAATGCTAACTTTTATTTAAGGATAGCAAAATATAAAGACATATTTTTCCTGAAGATAAATCAAATCAATGTGTTTTATTAAGCACCTACTATGCACCACCACAAACTAAGCGCCGGAGATACAGAGAAAAGCAGAGACAGTTCTTTCTCTCATCGTCTAACGAGGGAGACAACATAAAAACAGCTGTGCAAACAAGATAAAGACCGGATAAAACAGAGATAAATCTCAAAGAGAAGGCACCACCATTAAAAGAAACCAGGAAAGTGTGTGCAGCCCTAGAGCCTATCCACAGACATGATGGGAGTTGGGGGAGGTGCATCTCAGGTTAAAAGCTACTATGTTAGAGGCCTAGGTTTAAATCCTGCCTCAGATGCTTATTTACCAGTGTGATTTTGGGCAAATCACTCAATCGTGTACTTCTGTTTCTTCCTCCGTAAAATGAGAATGTTGGACAAGACAGCCTCTTAGGGTTCCTTCCATCTCTAAATTTAGGATCCTTATTTCCCCATGCAACTGCAACTTTGTTGAGAAGTTTAGGTAGTCTTCTGGGACCACAGCAGCTCTCTTTGATCAAAGATGCTTAAGCAATGTACTGGAAAATAAAGGAAATGAGAAATTCAAAAACACCTTCTAATCTTCCTCTGCCCCCTTCTTATGTAGCCTCACTCTAAACACTGAGGAGCTGCTTAAGAAAAGGAAAAATTTGGTGGGGAGATTAAATCCAACTCGATTTACAATCCATTATTTTCTGAGTAATGCTGGGAGAGGTACAATTCTTTAGCATGTAGGAATTAGGTCAGTGGGGAATCTCATGGATGAATCAATATTTCAAAGATGAAACATGGCAATATTTGGAACCTTCAAACCACTATTCTGTATATAGTTTATTTTAAAACAACAAGCATATATTTTAAGTGCTTCCGATTTGCCAGGCACCATGCTGGGCACAGGGCAAAGACAAAAGAAACCACATTCTGTGTTTGGTAACATTGCCCTACAGATTGTTGTTTCAGGTCATTCTGCCAAGTTCCTTAATCCAATTTGGCTAAACATTATTTTCCCTTTTGGAAAGCTTATGGTCTTCTGCTGAAAGTCACGGGCTTTATAAAATGAAGACAAAAATGAGGATGTGTACAGTGATTGACGGTATCTACATGAAGAAATGTGGATACTTCACAGGAAGACTTCCATTAGGTAGCTGTAACTTTATTTCTAGTTTCTACCTAAGTATATGTTTAATTGATATGACAAAGTATTTAAGATTCTTAATGAGAAATAAAATTATTATAAATTGGCGTGTTTGAAAAGCTAATTTAATTGATGTTTTCCCAGCTTTTTAGCTTTTTTTTTTCTTAACTCACTAAAATAACTGCTTTTTTGGGGAAAAGATTACTGAACAAGCCAAATTCAGTTCATTACTATTGTGTTAAACAATAAAGGAAAAAATGGGTGAATATGCTGGTGGGTATAATTAGATTATGTATTCATATATTTTCTTTCTTAAGTTCTGACTCTTATCTGGATTGTAATTTATCAACTTGCTCTCTTTATTTGTAATGTAGGAAAGAATTATTCTTAGGCACTAAAAATCTAAAAAGCAGATCAATTAACAAATACATAATCAGTAGTTACTATGTGCTACTCACTGTGCTAGACGCTGGAGGTAGAAACACAAAAATGAAATGGTCCTTGCCCTCTGGGAGTTTATATGCTAAAAGAGGATATAAAATAGACAAATATAAGTATACAAAATGGCATGCCAAAGAGATGAATAAAAGACTTTGTTATTAGGACTTGTATTATATTAGGATTTGGAGTACTATCATCCTCCACTACAGATTATCTCAATGACATGATATGAAACTTTTATTTTTATGACAAATTTCAGAGAGTGGCATGTAAACAAAACTTAAAAAAAAAATTAAAAGGTTTGTGCTATTACCATTATTAGTATCTGCTGATGTTCCAGATTTGTGATTTCATCATGGAAATTCTCTTCACTGATGCATATGGGTCACTCCTCTGTAATTTCTAGTCTTAGAAAGTTGCTTGGGGGCAACTGAGAGACTGAAACTTATCTGTGGTTACACAGCTTTCTGTCTCAGGCATCCTGACTCCAGGTTGTCCCTCTTTTCTCTATACCATGCTTCAGCTCTGTGTAGAATGTCTAACAAAAAACAAAACAAAACCAAAAGTTGATTCCTAGGGTTTCAATCTGTGTGTGGCTGAAGGAAATCTACAATGAATTTATAGTTCCCTAATATACTGATGTTTGCCAAGTGTCCCTTTCCATCTTTCCTCTGTGAATTAAAAAATGGTGTGT
Organism: Notamacropus eugenii; assembly: GCF_028372415.1. Lineage (NCBI taxonomy): Eukaryota > Metazoa > Chordata > Mammalia > Diprotodontia > Macropodidae > Notamacropus > Notamacropus eugenii. Next base: position 223,638,937 of record NC_092876.1, on the reverse strand, counting down.
GTGATTTGACTTACAAATATAGGAGCAACTATATTTATGTATTATCACATGCCAGTATTTTAACACATTTCTATTAAGTTTTTATATATAATAGTATATATTTTAATATAAATGAATATAATACATAATAATAGAATGTAGATAACATTACAGATATGCATGGACAGATTGAAAATAGCTACATTTTGTTGAATAAGTACATATCTAAGTATTAAAGGAATTAAATACCCTCAAAATGGTATTCAATGCTCAGAATGCTATTTCTTCTCTAAACATTGATAGAATACAATGTGTTGGTCTAAAGACACTTGGGGACAAAGTTTTATTGTGTGTCACAAGCTGAAAAAGTTCTTTTTTTAGTGAGCCTTGATTTCCCCTTTCACAAAGTGGGAGGTGACCCCTCGCTATTTTAAAAGAATAGTGAGGAAGCATTTTAAAGATCATGCTCTAATGCTAAGTGTCACCAGGAGCAGTCACTTAATTTCTCTGGGTCTTGGATTCTTATCAGTAAACTGAAAGGTTCTTTCTAGTGCTAAATTCTACACCATGATCCAACAGTTCATTGAGATCTTACATGCCATAGGAGGTTAACTGCACTTTGTGTATCTATAGCATAAAGCAGTAATATATCTTTTCTGCTTCCAAGAACGTAAATATTCAAAGGAACCAAATCTAAAAAAGATGTTCTTTGATTCCCAGTTATTAAAAAAGGTTTAATATTAAAAGTGAGTTTGGGCCAAATATAGACATATTCAGATACCGGAATTCCAACCGGGTTTTTTGTCCTTGACTCACTGTGTCAACAGGTCACCTTTCCGGACTTCCATTTACCCATGGGTAATATGTTTGGGCCATTCTACATCAGAGGTTCTTAATTTTTTTTTTTGGTGAATCATGGACGCTTTCGCAGTCAAGTGAAAGTCTATGTACTCCTCAGAAAAAAAGAAAAAAGTTGTAAAATGCATAAAATAAAACACATAGCATTATAGAGGAAGGCATTTATGTTGGAAGTTATTAACAGGTTTTTTAAAATTTGTGATATAGTAATTCATGTGCTTTATTATGAACACATTAAAAAAGATGATACATTTAGAATATAGGAAAAGTTAAATTAAAATTCATTTTTAAAAGACACCATTGTGAAGACTGTTGTTTAGCTTATCTAAGAACATTAAGGATGGTCTCTAACAAAGCCACACTCATGTCATATCAGAATCTAATCCATGTTCAACTATAATGTTATATGAAAACATCAGTGATTCCTATTGTCATAATGTCTTAGGTCCTGCTAAAACTATTATGGTTTGTTGCCTACACTGATACTGGAAGGAAATGCTAAATTTCAGTTAGAAGTTAGTGAAAAAATAAAAATGAAATGTTTTTCCCATCCAAGTTCATGGACATCATAAAATCTGAATCCTGTCAAAATCATGGCCTCCAGATTAAAAACATTTGATTCAGATGATCTTTAAAATTCCTTCTTACTCTGACCTCCTTCTTGACTGATACAGCTATGCGCTCTTGAAAGGCAATTCATTCTTTGCTCTTCCCACTTTTTTTTTAACATAGCCAGGGGATCAATGACCAGCAAAGCTGAATAATTTGGGCAATACCTGGTTTATATTTGAGTGCTTGAGCAACAGCACGTTGAATCTTAATCTCCAAAAGGCAGACATATGCAAAATCCAAAAAGGGAAGCTTTGAATCAGTTGCTCTACCCAAGTGTTTAATGATGCAGAGCATTGCTTCCAGAAATAACTTTCTTTCATTAGGACTCACCATGCCTGGTCCATATGTGGCTTCGACTTTGCACTGCCCCTTGGGAAATGTGCAACTCTCTTCAACATGTGCAACTCTTACTTCTTTGGGCCTCTGAGTTTGACTAGGTGACCTCTGAAGTGCCTTCCAGCTCTAATATTCTACAACGCTGGGATGCTATGGTTGATTTTTTTCCCCCATTAAACAATCTGAGTAAAAATGATGCACACACAATTAAATATGTATGCAAAAATCATATAACAAAAAAGTGTCTAAAGTATTAATGTCCTAGAGGTAGGTATAACCCTTTTATGGCCTATTAAAATGGTGCTATATTTCATAGTAGAAAGAATTTTTAAAAAAAGGAAAGTCACAGCCAGTTAAAAAGATGTTATGTTTCTTACCAAATTATGAGGTTATATCTTATGTTGACCTTTTGTCAATCTCTGTAACATGCTGCTTTATATTACTTTGCCATAGACTGATGGTTTCAGTAAACTAAAGCCTACTTCACTTACTTTTCAAGACAAATGTTTGCTTAGTGTCTACAAATGTGGGCTAGCCGCAGACACAGCCCTTCATTAGTGTTTAGAGTTTGCACTTAAGGAGGACAATGGCACTGGAAAGGAAAATGACCAGTAGCCAAAGGGAACATATAATTGTTTGTAATTAAACAAAAGTGATGCTGATCTAATCAAATCCACGTCTTAATATACTTTAAAGCACTGCTGGCTTGTCAAAATGAACACTGTAAGCTTTAGTCTTTGGGAACTCAGATTTTTTTAAGGAGTAATGAAAAAGTAAAGAAACTAAGCAAAACATGGTATTAGAGATTTTTTTGTTTTTGTTTTTTACCCTCAGAGTTGCAAGAAATCACAGAGCAAGTAATGTTTTCATCAAAGTTTTCATTAGAATTCCTATTAAATTTGTCATCCACTTCATAATTAACAATTTGTAAAGGCATTCGCCTGTTTACAGACTGTGCTCACTAATGCACTGTAACATTTCTTTCATTTTTGTCCCAAATTACAATACAGTGAAACATTATATCCCTCCCATAGTAAACTGAATCATTCATTTGAAACACCATCCTCCTAACAGAGTTCTGGAGGTAAGTGCAGGAGAAATCTCATTGTCATTTTTATTTGAATTTTCATTTGATTAAAGGTGAACCCAAATTAAACAAAAGATTTCAGGATGAAATATATGCTGCATCGCTGAAATTCCACTGAAGAAGGGACCTGACACGATATTGCCACAAATAATACTGCCAGACCCTGTAGGGCATTCTCTAGTTTGAATGGACCCTGTCTGAGATTTTCTAAAGCTAAAGGACTTATCAGGTTTTTCTCTTTTAAAAAAAGGCAGGGAGATAAGAGAATCTAAAGTTATGTCAAACAAATTACATTTTAGTTATTAGTGGCTAGTTTGTAAATATCAAAGACCCACTTATTGTAGTGCTCGGAGCTGCATTTGCATGCTGATGAAATGCAAGTGGATGGCTGTGAACTGTAGGGTTATCTCTAGTGGAGCAGTGGGGAGCTCCCGAATCAGACAGTTGAGCATCTGACCGACTCAAGAGTCCAAGCTGCAGACCTCTTCTATTCACTTTCTTTACAACAATTAAAATATGCAAAGTGATAATTTTCCTTAAGTAGCCTTAAATGTGCGATCTATTTAAATGTGAAGAAAATTGCCTGAAGCTTCTGGTGTGAGGGACAAAAAGGAATAAATTATGCAAATAGCAGAAAAGGACTCTACCACTTGAACGCCTAATTTTCCTGTAATAAGCATACTGTTTCATTTAATTTTTTGCCTCTTATTAAAAGTGACAGTTCTTTTGCACTGTCTGATGGTTATATCTGACACAAGCGAGGGAAATGACTGCTAGACTAAATGCTAAAGCATTTTGGTAGCTTTTTTAGATGATGGTTACATTCACAAAGTAATTATGCACTGAAGAGTCGAGAAATAAGGTTTAATTACACAGTAATCGCTTCTGATGGACACGGCAGAAGTGTGAACACCGCCAGACTGCAATCCATCAATGACAAACCCCTGGCCACTTTTAATTCCTCCTCATTTGCATCATAACCTCCGCACCAAGTTGCACAAATGCTGTTAAATGTTAATAGGCGCTGTCTCTCCACTCAAAATGAATGCTTAAGCTGTTTCATTTTTTTTTTTCTCCTCCACCTCAGACCTTCAAAACCAGCTCCTCTCGGAGAGCAGACATTAAGCACAGAGCATGGTGCGTGGTCACTGTTGTGTTAATTGGGAGCAACACTTAAAGTTTTATCTCTCAAGCGCTAATAATGCACACTGCTGACAAACCAGTGAATAAGTAATGGACTTGGAGAAGGGGGGGGCAAGGCATGCCTAGAATGAAAAATGCAGTTGGGACCGTTGTTCAGTGACGAGCTATTTGATTAGGCCCTGTAGTCATATTTAATCCAGATCCTTGGGGAACGTAGACAAAATTACATCTTCATCTCATCAAACATTCAGCCATATTTAAGCATTCAGCTGATCAAGCTTTTATTGTTTCTCTTGCAGCTACATGGAGACAATGATGTCCCGCGTTATTCATTCCAGAGGCTGGCTAGGGAAAGCTCTCCTGGGCCTCAAACTCCTTGTTGGTGATTTTGGTGTCCAGGGGATCCCAACAATGGAAGAATTAAAAAAAAATCTAGTGGTGGCATTCTGATTTGCAGTGTTCGGACTCTTTCTTTTCTTCCACTATCCCCTAGCTTCTCTGCCTCTGTACCCAGTCCATTTCCTTGGCCTGGTCTACATCATTAAATGGCAAATGGTTCTTTTTCTATCGAGCAGCAGGTATCATTCTTGTCCTGACACGGGGAGGCTCCACCTGCCGCCGGCCCACCAATACTTCCAGCTGTCTGCTTTGCAGAACAGGCAAGGTAATTTGTAAGCAGTCTGCTAAGTTTAACAGTAGACCCTAAGAAGTGACAAAAAAAAGCCTTTTTCTGCATGAAGATTGAGAATTATCAACACCTTTCAGTGCATAATAGTTAAGCCTTTATCACTTCAGGAGCTGCTGATAAGGTTAAGAACACTAGACAAACTGCTCATTAGTGGAAAGGTTTGCCTTTTACATTAAAGACTGCTGGGTACTGAAGTTCCTCTAGTGAGCAATACATCCCTGGCATTTGAAAAGAATGAGCTAATCGGTGTACATAAATGAATATGGAAAAGGAAACCTGGTAAGTTCTAATGATATTAGTGAGGTTTTTTAGAAGCTCAGAGTGACAAGCCTGTTAGGTGTGTTGGGAAGCTATGTGATCTGCTAGATTTGGGCCTGGATGAGAGAAGTCAAGAGAACTGTGTATTCTGATCCTTGCTTGATCACTGTTTCACTCCCTTTGTGACCTTGGGCAAGCAACTTAAAAGGTTTCTCAGGTTTCCTCAAATATAAGATGTTCCTGCTCTGCACTACTCACATTCATTAAGGCCACATTAATAAAATGCTTTAAGCTCCTTAAAGCCCTAGCCTAATGGTGAAAACCTGGAGATTCAGATTTTGCCAGAATCACGGAAGGCAGGGGCCCATGCAATTAACTGTTTCAATTCACAGGCAGTTGTTTGAATCTTAAAGCTGGGATAGGACTAGCATTTTTATATCTTTCCACCATTTGTCACTATTAAGTTGTTTCAGTTGGGTCTGACCCTTCATGACCCCATTTGGAATTTTCTTGACAAAGATACTAGAGGAATTTGCCAGTTCCTTCTCCAGATCATTTTACAGATGAGTGAACTGAGGCAAAGGGTTGAGTGACTTGCTCAGGGTCACAAGGCTTGTAAATGCCTGAGACCAGATTTGAACTCATGAAGATATCTCTTCCTGACTTCAGGCCTGGAACTCTCCACTGTGCCCTCTAGCTTCCCTCTTTCCACCATAGGTGGCCCATACAAATAAGCCATAGTAAATCAGAGCAAACCATGTTTTGGGGTCTATGGTAATTTGAACAAAATACAGGTAAAGCCTTGTTTTCAATCTGTTCTTGGCTCCATCACTGACTAGTTGAGTGACTGGAGCCCAGTTCATCAATCTTTCTTTGCTTCTACCTACTTAGGTTGGATATAAAATCCTTCAAGGGCAAACAACGCTTAACTTCTATCATAGAAACAGTGTGGCCTAGTGATGAGACAGGACTGATAGTGAACAGTTGTTCTTTAAAACACACACAGACATAATGGCATATGTCTCTCTTTTTGATTCCTTGTGTTTGGACAAATGACTTAACACACTGTGCCCACCTGTAAGAAGGGGATAAATGGAGGTAATACTGTTGCCATCCTTCTTTAATATGTATGTACTGTACATTTCCTGTACAGCTACCCATGACCTCAAATCCCTCTGTGCAAATGAACTCAAATAACTGTTTAAAGTTTTTATTTCTCTGGGTCCAAATGAAGGCAAAAAGGGTCAGCTCTAAGCAAAATTATGAAGTAGCAAGTGCCCCAGTCTCTTCTTTTTATAACCACCCACTAGTACCCATTTGAAAGTAAATCAATACTGGCTGATAGAGAGAAGAAAATGGTTAAAGTATTCATTAATGATGACTCAACATTAGATTATAGATAGAAGCAAAGGGCAGAGGAGCATCCAAGTTAGGGATGATGAGACTTTAAAGTATGGGGCCCAGAGCAAAACCAACTGTGTGAGCAGACAGGTACGTGTGTGCGTGCGTATGTGGGCACGCCCAAGCAAGTGCTCATGTAGATGAGAGCCAGCTCATGTTGAGAGGGGAAAAAAAAACGATTATTTTTCTTATCTTATCTGTGTTTCAATCAAGGAGGGTCCTTCTCAAGAGAGTAGAGCTAAGAGACACTCCTTTCTGATATATCTGTTATTTATCTTGTAGTAGGAATACTTTTTCAATGCTTAACCCAGTCTGGGGGTTACTAATAGCCCTTTTCTAGGAACTACTAGGGATAGACTCTTCCTTCCCCCAATTATTATCTGGAAACTGGAATGTGTGTGCATCCTCTTGTCTGGTTGGAAGATTTGACTTGTCTACCTTCTTTCTGGTGCCCTGATGCCCCTAGATATCAGGAACAGGGAATCCATAGCCATTATGCCTATTATCCTTTCATACCCTAAACTTGGCTTTTACTCTAACTTAGGTCTTTTTCCCTCATTTTGGGAGTATGCTGCCATTTTCTATGTTGGTCCTCCATAACTTCTTGCCCCACAGAGTCTCCCATTTCTTAGCCCTCTTTGACATGAGAAATCAAGGGATGAATCACCTGAGGGTGTGGGGCAGAAAGTAGGAAGAAAGCTTCAGACCTAGGCTGTTATAGGAGAGACTCGGACACTGTGAATGTTGGCTTCTATCCTTGAGTCACATCCCTCTCCTTTTTCTGGTAACATCAGCTGGTAGTGCTGGGAAAGGTACTTGATCTTGTCTACTCTCTCTTCTCTTAAGGAAGGGAGAACGGAATCTCATATCTTCTTGCCTCTATCCTGCACCCTCACCTTTTTTCTTATAATGGAGGCTAGAGATTTAATTATTTACACCCTAATCCAACAGGTAGCTCACTTTTAGCCTAGGGTTATATCAGATTTTATATTAGATGAAAATCATTAGTATATCCATAAGACCCCCGAATTCCCCCCAGCCCCCCACCCCATTAGGAATATGTATAGCATTCAGACACAGATTTGGCTCTTTGCCCTAATTTAAATTTTGTATATCTGTGACTGATCCCTGGCCTCTCCAAATATTTGAGATAAAATCTAGGTACAGAAAACAACAGAACCAAGTGAAGTGTATTACAGAGTTTGTTACTACACAGGCACGAGGAAGCAAAGGAATACTTGCCCCTCTGCATTACAAATCCTAGACTGCATGTCCCCACTATAATATTTTTACCTGTGTGAATGTGTTTGCATGTATGTGGGTGTGTGATAATCTATGAATACACACATATGTACACATATATGTACACACCCATATATGTGTCCATGTATACATACATATGTGTATGTGTAACATATAAGATAAGAAACTGTACATAGTATACAGTTAATACTAGCACAATTTATGGATATTGGTGAATTAGCAATGAAAAAGAAGTTCAAATATTTGGTACCACTAAACACAGCTTAAATTTCTACTCAATCAACTACTTGCCATTTACATTTAATTATCATGTAACATAATACCCATTAAGTATATCATTACATATGTCAACTTTGTTGTAAGTTTTATTTGATTATAATACTGATCTCTTTCTGTATACTATCTGCATAGTTTACTATTCTTATAGAAAATTATTGGTTTATAACTTAAAAATTGACTATGAAAGTGAACTGCCAATTTTAAATATAGTAGAACTGCTTTGTAGCATGGCTCATTATCACATAGAAAAATATATGCCAAGGAATAATTTTAACAACTACAATCCATACCAATAAAAGATTGATATATCATAACCTGTGAGTTAGTATTGAACCTGTCTTTCTATATCAGCATTATAAAAGGGGTCTCTTTGTACTTTGAGATTCATGAAAGAGAGGCACTGTGCAAATAGAAAGTAGTGCAAGTATTATTAACCTTTCTGTACCTGTTTTCTCATCTGTAATATGGGGTTAATGATATTTTTGTGCCTCAAAGGGATGTTGTGAGAATTAATGTGTATAAAGCCCTTTAAGATCCACGGATGAAAGATGCCATAAAAGTTCAAAAGGTAGTAATATTATAGTTATTGAAATTGGAAACATCAACAATGTTGGGAATATATACACACACACATACACATATACATATACATACACATATATGGGAATATATAGAAGTGGGAATGTATATGGGAATATATATATATATATATATGTATTCCCAATGTTGTTGATGTTTCCAATTTCAATAACTGTATTACCACCTTTTGGACTTTTATGGCATCTTTCATCTGTGGACCTTAATATGGGAATATATATATATTATATATGTACATATACACATACCTATTTAGAAACTGTCTCACAATAGATACAAGGGGCACTCAGAGAGTTTACTGTTTCAAAATTAAGGCTTTGATATGTATAGAATGAATGCTTAAGAGACAGCACATACATGTACAAGAGAAATTGATGTTATTTTCCCCCCAGAAATCATAAAAAACACAGTATCAAGGAGCAAATTATTTTCATGTTTCCTGTTAGTGAACACTGCAATGTGAAAGATCATATAAGCTAATGTTGGGTCTATCTTCAAATCTATATAATAGTTATGTCAAAATGGGCTATTTAGAATGATGAAGCATGTCAAGAATGACAACATGAATGAATGAAACAATAATCTGCATCTTTTCTGCATTATCATCATTGGTTTTACGTTTACGTTTCACATATATTTGAATAGTTTATAAATATTCAGCACAAAATTCCTAATCATAATAATTTTGCATAAAACATCATCAGGGATCCCCATGCCACAATTTCTGTGATCATCTTTTTATATGGATATGAAATATTCCTCTAACAGTTTAACAAGACATTTCATTAAATCACAGTAATACAGTCAATGGAAATGGAAACAAGCTTTCTAACAATAAAGACTTTAAAAAATATTCACAACTCTTATTAAATACATGAGAATTCTATTTATTTCAGTTCATATATTATCACATTGTCCAGTGGTTTTCACCAATTTAAAGTTTAACTCCTCTTTTTTCATTTTAACTTTTATGTTGAATAAGTACTAGAAATACAACAAAAACTGAGGAGACAAAATTCCTTTCATATTTGCCCAAATTAGGTATAGTCAGGCAAAACAGCACATCCTACAGTCATATATTGATATAATGCTATACACATCCTCTCACCTGATAAATCCACATTAGTCATTTTAGCCTACGTACATATCTATCTTTGCAACTACTGGGAAATGCCTATGTATGCACTTTCTAATGTAAATGCAATATTTTACTTGTGGGAAGCAATTTTTTTTTTTAAATTTTGCATCCCATCCCCAAGGAAGATGCAAACACTGAGCCCTAATATATATTCTGATAGAATAAATTTCAAAATAGCTAAAATTATTCATTTTAATTTTAGCTGAAAAACTGGGTTTGTAGTCAAAGAATTTGGGATTGAATCCTGGTTCCACTTGTCCTTAGCCTTAAGTCACTTATCTTTTTCTTTCCCAGTCCTGTTTCTCTAGTCTCACAAAATGAGTGGGTTGGATTGTACACTCAACCTTCTCTTCCATCTAAATCCTACATTCCTATCATTCTCTTTTGGTAGTTTTACCACCTTACTGTGTTGAGACTATAAGACTTCCTGTTACCTGCCTACTCTCCCCAAAGAGTTCATGTTCCTAAGAGCATTATTTGAGTCACCATCATTGTAGTAAGTTTTCATTTGTTTTAAAAAATTGTCATTACATTCTAGAAATGTTTATTTTTCTGATATTTCACTAACGAGAAAATTTAAAAAGAACAAATGGTCTTATTCTCCGCTGTGAACTATTAAATAACAATAATTATTATAATCTAATCTGATCTAATCTAATCCACTGTAATAATAACTAGCACTTTATGTCATGCTTTAAGGTTTGCAAAGTACTTTGCAAATATTACCTCGTTTGATCTTCACAATTTCACAGGTGAGGTAACTGAAGTCAAGTGACTTTGCCCCTGTTCACACAGCTTGTTAAGTGGCTGAGGCAGGAGTTAGACTCAGGCAGGGGTGGGGAACCTGTAGTGTCTGGGGCACATGTGGCCCTTTGATTGAATCTAAGCTTCACAGAACAAATTCCCTTAATATAAGGATTTGTTCTGTAAAACTTGGACTCAGTCAAAAGGCTGCACCGAAGGACCTTTAAGACCAAGTGTAGCCTAGAGGCTGCAGGTTCCCCACCCCTGAACTCAGGTCTTCCTGATTCCAGGTAAAATCACTCTAGGCACAGCTGAGCTAAGGAGTAGTAACAGTAATAGCAGCAGCAGCAGCAGTAGTAGTAGCAAGTAGCAGTAGTAGTAGCAGTAGCAGTAGTAACAGTAGCAGCAACAGCAGCAGCAGCAGCAGCAGCAGCAGTAGTAGTAGCAGCAGCAGCAGCAGTAACAGTAGCAGTAGTAACAGCAGCAGCAGCAGCAGCAGCAGCAGTAACAGTAGCAGCACCCCCAGCAGCAATAGTGGTAAGAAGAGGAGTAATACTAATAATGTGTCTTTTTTTGCCCTGATTTTCTAAGTTAATCAAAAGCAATGATTTGCAGAGAGACAGATTTAAAGTTAATGTAGGGGAAGAATTTCCTAGCTGAGCTGTCTATAAGTGAAAATAGGTTACCTTCATATGGCTTGGGTTGGTGATTTGTGCTCTTTAGAGGTCTTCAAGCAAAAGCTGAATGACCAGTCGTGGGGGCATGATTGTCCCAGGGATGCTCAGTCAGAGTGACTTGAACAGGACAGCCTCTGAGTTCCCTTCCAACCCTGAGATTCTGTGACTATGCAATGTGAAATGTTTTTTCAAGTATTTCAAGTACTCTTCTCTTTTCACTTGAGTTCTGGGTTGTTGGGTTTTTGTGGTTTTGGGGAAATATTCTAGAACAACAATCACAAAGACATAGAAAAGGATATTTCGTTTTCTAAACTAACTGAAGTCTAGCTAGAGACACTCAGACACTTAGTCCCAGTTCCTTTTCCTCACCTCAACTTTGTCTGGAAAACCCTATTCTATTTATTGCCTCTTTCTTTATATTATTAAGAGAATCCATCTCCCTTTGTTTCTTCCAGGCTCTCTTCACTTTTAGGGAAGATGCTAAAAAAAAAAAAAAGAGTTCCAGTTAGGGAGGCAAATGATAGGACTCTTTATTAGTTAATACCATAACCTGAAATGCAGAAAGTATTTTGCTTCCGTATCAAAACAGCTTTCAAAATACAGGGAGCAAAATCTATGAATCTATGAAGCATGATCTCCTCTGCCATTGTCATAAAAGGACTGAAAGGCTCACAAACCTCTTTTCTCACAACATCTCTGTAAGGTATGTATTACAGCTCTTTTTCTTATTATCCCCATTTTTCTGATGTGGGAACTAAGGCTCAGACAGAAGAAATGATTTATCTAGGCTAGGGTAACACAAGCTGGAATTTGAATATGTTTCCCAACTTCAAGTCCATTGTTCTTTAGTAATAATTACAGATTGTATTCATTTACCATAGTGATTCGCAAACTTTTTAGCCTCAGAATCCTTTTGCATTCTTTAAAAAAAAAAAAACTATTAAGGAGACCCAAAAGCTTTTGTTTATGTGGACTCTATCTATTGATATTACTGTATGGAAAATTAAAACTAATAAATGTTTTAAATATTTATTCATTGAATTAGAATAAGAATGATAAATTCATTATATGTTGGCACAAGTAACTTTTTAATGAAAAATAACTATAGTTTTAAAAATTAATGAAAAGAGTGGCATTGTCTTACATATTTTTGCAAATCTCTTTAATATCCAGCTTAATTGGAGTCAGTGGGATTCTCATATCTGCTTCACTGTTCAATCTGTTGTAATATATTGTTTCTGTTGAAGGTTATGAGGAAAATCTGGCCTCGCACAGATATATATAGTTGGAAAAGAAAGGAAGATTTTAATAGACAATTAGCAGTTTAGAATTATTAAGAAAATAGTTTTGATTTGCATACCTTCTGAAATAATTTCAAGGACTCCAAGTGAGTCCTCTGAGAACTGCTGATCTACCACTTTATAATGCACAATATATTTCCTTTGGAGTAAATGACGTTAGTATTATTTCCATTTTACAGATGAAGAAAGCAGAAAGATTAAGTGACTTATTTGGTCTCTTTCAACAATATCACTGTAGAACAGGAAGAGACCTTAAAAACCATCTGTTCCAACCACATCATTTTACATGTGAAACAATTTCCCACAGCCATGAAGTAGCTTGTCCAGGATCACCTAAGAAGAATGAAATGAAGATGGGATTTGAACTCAGGTCAGTTGACTTTAGCTCTAGTTTTTTTTTTTATGTACTATGTTGCCTTTCAAGTAAAAGGTCCATTTCCCCAAAATTACTTAATTACTTTACATTCTTTTAGGGATTTTCAATAACCTCTCTGATTGGCACACATGTACTTTTCAACAGTGTTTGTAGTTCAGTTGAGCCCACCCCCAAAATCCCTGAAAGCCAAAGATTACTGATGCCAAGGGTAGTCCTTATAACATCACCATGGACATTTGAACCACTCCGAGTGGCTTGGAAATGATTCTTGATTTCTAGAAACAGTAGATGCCCTTGGCAAACCCAGGTTTGAAATTCAGAAAACTGTGATACTAATGCATTGTAGGTGGAGTTGTGAACTAATCCAACCATTCTAAAGAGCAATTTGGAACTATCCCCAAAAGGCTATAAAACTCTTCATGTTGTTTGATCTAGTAATACCACTGCTAGGTCTATATCCCAAAGACATCCAAAAAAAAAAAAAAGGAAAAAGGATTGTACAAGAATATTTATAGCAGCTCTTTTTGTGGTGGCTAAGAATTGGACATTTAAGGGATGTTTATTCATTGGGGAATGACTAAATAAGCTGTGCTACATGACTGTAGTAGAATATTATTGTGCTATAAAGAATGGCAAATGGGATGATTTCAGAAAAAAAACTTGGAAAGACTTACATGAACTGATGCATAGGAAGTGAACAGAACCAGAATATTGTACATAGTAACAACAATATTGTTTGATGAAGAATTGTGAATGACTTAGCTATGCTCACCAATACAATGATCCAAGACAATCCCAAAAACTAATGATGAAGCATGCTATCTGCCTCCAGAGGAAGAAATTGTTTGAAAACAGACTGAAGCATGCTATTTTCACTTTCTTTCATTTTTTTCTTTTATTAGTCTTCTTATACAAAATGACTAATATGGAAATGTTTTACATAATTGCACATGTATAACCTATATCTGATTGCCTACCATCTCAGAGAGGGGGAAGGGCAAGGAGGGAGGAAAGGATAGAATTTGGAACTCAAAACTTTAAATAAAAGTGTTTTTAAAAAAAGAGAAAGAAAACCCAATGAATTTGGCAGAGGAACTGTATATTTAATGTAGGGCCTACATGCTAAATAAATAGAAAGAAATGGAATATTACTGGTCACACCTAATAGCTCTTCTGAGAACCTGTAGACCTCCTTGGGACCGGGGGGAAGCACAAAATATAAATTCCAGAGACTTCTCCTCATAAACAAGATTGGCCCTATACAAATAGATTAAATGGCCAAATGGGGAAAGAAGCAGAGTAAGAGTCCCTTATCGGACTAGTGTTGATAATGATTTAGATTTATATGTTGTTTTGGGTTTTACAAAGCCATTTACAAATATTTTCTCATTTGACTTAAAAGGTGGGCACCTCCAGGCAACTCACCTTAAGTTAAAATATTCCTAAAAAGAGTTTCTCACTAACTTCATCCATATCTAATACTGTTAACTGGTAGTTTATTAAATATCTTTCTTCCTAGGAATTGTCCTCCTTTGGTGAAAGGGTAAAGGAGGGAGGAATAGAGAGGAAGCTCTCAAGAAAGTGTTTTAGATACGGGTTCTGGATCACTGGCAACATTCAGCTTCTGAAAGTAGAGAAAGAAGTATGATGGTCAGAAAGGTGAAACAGGAGCAGAGATTCCACTGTTACACATGTATCCCAAGGATATCACTGACAAAGAGAAAAGTTTTAACCACACCAGGGGTTCTCAGTCTGGTGTCCAGGGATAAATTTTATGGGGTCAAGGAGCTTGGATAGGAAAACACTTCATCATCATCATTATTATTTTATTACTATCATTTTACTAATCTTTGGATTCCTTTGTGATCTTATGTATTTTATTTTATGCATTTGAAACAGTCATCTGAGAAGAGATCCAGACATTTTACCAAACTGCCAAAGGGGTCCATGACAATGCAAAAAGGTAAAGAACCTTTATTTATTATTATTATTATAGCAACACTTTTTATGGTAGCAAAGAAATGAAAAGAAAGTCACTACCCATTGACTGGGGAATGTCTAAGCAAATTGTGGTACACAAATGGAATGGAATGTTACTGGCATGTGACAAACAACACATAGGGTGAATGTAGAGAAGCATGGAAAAACTTATGAGAACTGATGCAAAGTGAAGTAAGGAGATCAAGGAAAGTAATGTACAAAATGACTGCAACAATGTAAGTAGAAAAGACAATAATCACAAATCTTTGGAACTAAATGTTGTGAAGTTATTTTCAACATTGGTCCCCAAAGAAGAGATAGTGGGAAGATACCACCCCCTGCTTTTTTGTAGATGTTGGTATTTACAGGAGCAAACATTTTCTTATAAATATTAGATTTTAAAAATATGTTGATAGGTTTTGCTAATTCTTTTCCCATTCCTTTTGTTAAAAAAAAACTTTGTTACAAGGGATGGTTTTCTGAGAATAGGGAGGAATGTAAAAACAAAAGTTGTCAATAAAAATATTTTTTAAAATTTCTTTAAGGCTATGAAGGAACATGATTTACTCTGGAACCAGTTTTACTTGCCAAGTAACTAGAAAGCTGAGAACATAATGGAACTATCTCAGGAATTTATAGGAAATTGGAACTATTGAGGATTTTGATGATGAGTTAAATTGGAGATTGGTCAAAAATAAATAAAATCCCACCGTGGAATAAGGACTTCACATAAATTCAGTCAATTTTATGTCTTCATCATAGATTATTGGATCAAAAATATTCCAGTCATATGTCACAAGATTATAGACTTAGAGCAGGAAGGGAAATTAAAGATCATCAGTTTCAATTGTCTGACTTTATAAATGAGATCTGATCATATCAACCCCACCACATTAATAAAAAAAAAACCTTCAGTGACTCCTCATTGTCTACAAGATTCAAGGCTTTTCTCTTAAAATTCAAGACTTTTTACTATCTCCATCATACTTTCCCAGCATTACAATATGCTAAAACAGACTGTATAGTATCTTTTTTCTTTTTCCCATCTCCAAGCCTTTGTGAATATTATTCCCCATGCTTGGAATTATCTCCCTCCATATGCCTTTATTTATTAAAATCCTCCTTGCTCTTTAAGGTTTCTTTCAGGTAACAGATTCCCTGTAAATCTATCCCTAATCCTTCCAGATATGCGATTCCTCCTTCATTGCTGTCATAAACCTCTTCTATCAACTTAAATTAATACTAGGCATCACAGTGCTCTTTGTATTTGTCTTACGCCTTTTCAAGCACTTGAACACATGAACTGTGTCTATTCATTTTTTCTAACATTATCCTCTAGCACGATATACTTTACATAGTAGGCTCTTGATAAATATTTGCTGAATTATACTGATATATTCTTCTATTTTATTTCACCTATTTGAAGCCACCAATCCATTATAGCATGGTTATTTTAGAGTACTATTTATAACCAGTACACCTATAACTAATGAAGTGATAGTTTCATACTCCAAGATACCATGACTTCTTCAAGACCAGAAAAAAGCAGTAGGAAATTCCTAGCTCAGAGAACATAGGAAGTAATGTCTAGATTTTAATGTTCTGAGATCTAGAATCTGGGCTATGAGGATGAAAGGTTATGTGGGTTTGGCTTGGCCTTTGCTTTTGTTGTGGTGGTGGTGGTGGTGGTGGTGGTGGTATGGTGGTTGGAGGGTGGACGAAGAAAGAAACCCAATTTGCTTAATCATTTCTGTAAGGAACTCCCAGTAATGAATCTCTGCCACTTAAGATCAGTAGAGATTTCTTAGGATATAAAAGTGACTTATTCTGTATCAAACAACCTGTATGTTGCTAAAGTGAGGCTTGAAGTCAAGACTTCTTGATGCTAAAGTCAACTTTCTATGCATTGTGCTTGTTGCTTCTCCCAAATGCTGAAAGTAACTTGTGAAAATTTCTGACTGAGTCTGCCAAAAGGCTAATTTGCTTTTGAATTTGAGTCCCAAAGAGTATAAACCCCATGGTCTTTGTAACAGCTATTGCTTGAAGGTGGCCTGAGGCAAAATTGTGAAGTAGATAGTTTGTCTTTGAGGACCCTTTACCCTACTTTTCTTCTACCTTCTGTTTTTCCTGCTTCTTCTAAAATTAGCTGATTACGAAGCTGAAGACTTGCCCTTTACTGGGACAACTGCATTTTAATAGAAGTCTTTGAAGACACAAAATCCTTCCAGGGTCAAGTGTTGTAACAGTGGAATTTTAGGTGCTCTGTGATAGATCAGTAGGAAGATACCTGGTTGAACATCCTCAAATTATACTAAGGATTCTGCTTACTCAGAAAACTGACTCTGATAGTGATAAAACAAGAATTTCAAAGTAATTTCCCCTAGAAATCAATACAAATATATAAGAATTAATAGTTAAATCAGCTCTTTGAAACATTGTCATTCATCAGTGTTCATCCTGAACTTAAATTCCAGACTTGTTTTATTTCCTTAGGAATCTCCATAGCAATCATTGTCATCATCATCATCTCAAATTTACATCTTTTCTACTTTAGGATTCTAAATTAGTTTATGACCATATTTCATAAGAAAATATTTTGGCTACTGAATTAAAATGACTGGCTTAATTTCATCTTTCAAAGTTTTTAAGAATTGGAAAAATCCAGTTATTAAAATATTAGTACCAGAGCCATAAAAATATTGGAACATTTGAGGGCATTGCTTCATGTAAGAACATGTGGGCTTCGGGTAGAAATATCTACATCACCAAATTATTTACATTTTTGTTTAACTCACCCCTATTTATTTGACCTATTATTATGGAATTCCTTGAATCCCTACGTGAGCCTTCACCGGAACAAAATTGCCAAGGCTGATGGAATAATGCTAAAGTCAGAGATGTAGGATAAGTATTTCAACTTGTGTCTTGACTGCACACACACATACACACACACACACACATACACACACACACATACGCACACGTACATACACATTCAATGAAAGATAAGCACTTTTCTTCTAAAGGGAAACTATGGACAAAAGAATAGTCTCATTTGTTATATTTGACTGCCACTTAGGATAATTTTCATAAACAGTTCTTAAAGTTTTTGAAATATTTTTCTTGTTAGTCAAAGAGAGATCTTATGGAATTTGTGGACTTTATAAGGAAACCAACTCCATCTTTTCCAAGAAGTTCAGTTTTCAACTGAGACTAAAAAAGGTTAATTTAGAATGAAAATGGAAAACCAGTTGGGGAAAAATGGCAGAGTTCACAATTAAGTCTAGGAGTCAAACAAACGTTATATTTGTAAGTTAAGAGTCTTGTTTTAGCTCCTTAGAAGATTTTTCCCAATTTACAAGAGACTCAAGGTTACATTGTTCAGCATCCAGAGCTCAAAATTATTCCAGAGTTCATCCAGTATCAGAGTTCAGCTATTTAAATGCTTATTGCAAAGGAAAGTTTGGAAACATGAGATTACTGACTTTCTAGAGTTCATACACATTTCAATCAAAGGCCATGTCTATATTATCTGGCATACCTATGCAGACTTAATAAGGAGAACAACACTTAAATTTGGCTTAAAACCAAAGAGAAATATTAAAACATGATTTAGTGTCCACCATAAAATTATAAGTACTTGTAATACTTCTTGGCATATGGTTCATTTTGCTTACACTATATAAATGCAATTGTTGTCCAAAAGGCAGAGCAACTGGGAAATAAGATTGAGGGTTCTCTCCCCCTCTGTCACTGGCTCAGGTCCTTCCTACATGAGCTTTGTTTAGGCATCTCTGCTACTGTTTTTTATGCTTCCTTACCATAGTGAATTTTTCATATGTCTGTGTGTATGTATATGTATATATGTGCAGAGTGAGTATGTGTGTGTGTATGTATACACATACATATATATCACACACATATCTACATACACATATGTATATACCAATATATTCTGTCTATCTAGTTTAGAATGTCATAGCAATGTATGGATATGGTGGGAGTTTATTATTGTTCTTACTCATATTTGGCAGTTTTTGATACTACTCATTCCTAAATTTCTTTGATGCTTCTGAACTTCCTTGAGAGGTACTTTGGCCATTTAATCAATCAGTTAACAAACCTTTATTAGGTGCTTATGCTATGCCAGGCACTGTGCTAAGCACTTGGTGCTTGAAAGAAAGACAAAAACAGGATCCCTGCCCTAAAGGAACTCACATTCTAATGGGAGAGATAATAGGCAAACTTGTACACACAAAATATATGAATTGTAAATGGAAGATAAATCAGAGGAAAGGCATTATTATGTTTAATAGGATCAGGTTTAATAAAAGCTTTCTAATGTCAGTTTGGTCATGAAGTTATTGTATGGACTATAAAGGAGGATGAATATTTGACTCATTAAAGTTAAGCAAAAGAAAAAAAATTAATGAAGGAGAAAATGTGAATTTTTCATTTGAATTTTGTCCAAGAAGTGTGACTTCACTGCCAAAGTTAGTCGACATTCAGTGTTTTCTTTAACACTTCAAAAAGAAGTTTGTGGAGAAAACAAACAAACAAACCTTCCCAGTGTTGCTTCCTGACTTAATAACCATGTTTCCACAACCATCCCTCATTTCCTAGGACTTCTGGATCCACAGGCTGGATCCAGCCTTGTTTGCCTTCCTGAATTCTACTCTTCAAAGATAAATTTGCCAGACTCACTCTTCTGAATTCTTCCTGGCCATTGAGACTCAAGTTTCCTACTCTAATGCATATGCTTATAGACATGTTAATCTTTGTAAGGAATTGTCAGAGATGGTAACAATCAAATCCTAAGAGATCAAGAAGAGTGAGTTAGAGGCAGAAACCAACAGGATCACCTGTCTCACATCTGAAAATACTACTTTGTGGTAGGATTTCTCAAGAAGACTGCAAGAACTAGCCTAGAAATATTAAAACAGCAAAGAGTCAAGGAAATTTTAATTGTTTGACTTAGGGAATTTTTGAAGCCATAGGCACTTCTGAGAGATCAGCTTGTCACGTGTAGAAAGCTTGTATTGCCTGAGTCAACAGTCAAACATAAGCCTCTCTATTAGTATTAAGCTTGACTTTTAGTGGATCCTTAAGGGGATATATGCCAAAAGGAAAAGATATATCTTTACTAAATGCTACAATATCCATGTTAAGACATCTCTATTAATAATGCATTGTTATTTATAGGGCAAAGTATGCCCAAAGGCATGTGAATGTATAGTGTTAACTACTTAGCATAGACTGGTAATGAACATTCTTGCATAGGGGCCACCTCCTTCAACAATATTAATCCTAACTGTACTTACGCACATCTCTAAAATCCCTACATTGAGTATTATGATATACAAGGGGAAACTTCAAGGGTTATAGAGGTAGCCCTTTTAGAGTTTCAAATATTAGTACATGGGAGAAATGAAATCTAGTTCACAGGTGACCTCACTCTTCTATACTTAGAAAAAGGTGAACATCCAAGGTGAAATCTACACATTTATTCCCAGTTTTATCCAGAATGATTTCTGGAGCCTGCATCCTACTTGTAAGAAGACATTAAAAATGTATGTTTGGATGTGTTTTCTCTTTTCTCTCTCTCTTTGTGTGTACGTGTGTTTGTTTGTTTATATCTCCTGGCACACTCAGACAAGTTGTTGTCAATGCTATCACCTCATGGCTAAAGTCAGTCTCCTCCAAAGCAGGTGTCAATATTTCTGTTTGGAAGCTTCCTTCATTAAGAGCTGTTGCAACTACAGCAAAGGTTTGTAAGACTGGATAGAGAATACAGTAATACCAGATGACAGGTCATCAAGTGGCAGAGCAGCCCATAGATACTTTTGGTTTCCATCAATATGAGAGAGCAGCCACATTTTCCAAGGGCTAGAAACAATTAGTTGGTAAATGGGGATTTATGACAAATAGAATAGGGAAAGATTACTGGAAAGATTGTAAATTATCCTTATGTTCTCCTTCTTTTCAAAAGCATTTAAAAGTGAATTTAAGGGTTTAAAGTAGGCACTGATTAGACAATGGTTGAAACTGAAGTCTGGTTTATGGTGTTTAGTCATTCAGTCTCTGTCCCATAAATAAAGCACCTCTAACACTGATCTTGTTGATGATGTGGAAAGGCTATATATTAGTAGACTGCAAAGCTTAATATGAATTAGTAAAGTGACTTCACCACATCCTTCTTAAGTTACTTTATTCTTAGATTGCATTATTAGAAACATGGTGTCAAAAGTAAAGGAGGTCCCACTGCAGTCTGCCTTGGTCAGATGACATCAGGTATCCATCTGGCATCTATAATTTAAGAGATATTGTAGAAGATCCAGAGGAAAGCAACTAGGGTTAGTAAAAGAACATGAAACTATGAATTATGAAGAATTTTTGAATTGGGGATATGTTATGTAGAGAAGAGAAGATTTTGGAACATGGTTGTTGTCAAATATTTTATGACATAGAATCAGAGGCCAGCACAATAGAGGCACAAAAGAGATGTAAATAAAGTTATTCAAAAGTTGAAAGGATTAGAGGCAGCCACCCAGCTAAATTCCTCCACTATTCCCCTCCAAAGATCTTTAAAATAATACCTCAAATCAAATTTTAGAGCGATACAGCCAAGGAAAGGTAGGGATGAGATGCTCTTCTCATCTTAGAAAACTTAAGGTTTTGGTAGGAGAAGACTGTGACACTGGGGTGGAAGCCTGTCCAGAGCTCATAATCATGGTGGTGGCAACAGTGGCTACAATAGCAGTAACATCTTTGGGAGGTCTCATCCCAGAGACAGTAAAGAGATGACATGGCTGGCACTAGGTATAGCTGGTACTGACTGGCAACTCTATTGCCCATATGCAATGTTGGGTCATAGTTATGGGGGCAAGGGTAGAAGAGAGCTGGTGGTGGCTCACAAGGGAGTGGGGGCCCTGGTCACAGTTTCAAAGCAAAGATGAGTGCTACTGGTGTAGCTGTAGAGGACCAGGTGCCCTTCCTGGGTTAAAATCAGAGCTCAGACCAGTAGAGCAGTGAGCATGCCTCTCTCAGAATCATAGTGCTTTAGATGCACCAACAATTTGCAAATTCCCAGAACTAGTTCTGAACAAAGCAGCATGAAACAGTTTGAAGCTTGTTATCCCAAGACTAGCAGAGATCAACTTTAACATAAAATTTAAAGTAAAAAAAAATAGACTGGAAAAATTAACAAAAGCAAGAACAAAAAAAGAATTTGAAATTAAAAAGTTACTACAATGACAGGGAAGATCAATGTATAAACTCATAAAAAGACAACAATGTAAAAATAGATACTAAAAAAAACCCTAAAAGAAATATGCTAGTTGGGCCCAAACCCAACAAGAATTCCTGGAAAAGTTAAAGAGATTTAAGTGGTAGAGATAAAAATGGGAAAATACGGAGAATGATTCAAGAAAATTATGAAAAGATAATTAACACCTTGGTAAATGGGGCACAAAAGATGCTGAAGAAAAGAACTTCTTAAAAAGCAGAATTGACTAAGTGAAAAAAGAGGTTCAAAAGCTCACTGAAGAACATGTCTTTAAAAAAAGTAGAAATGGGCAAATAGAATCTAATAATAAAATTAAAAGAATGAAAAATGGAAGAAAATGTTAAATTCCTCATCAGAAAAATAAATGACCTGGAAATTAGATCAAGGAGAGATAATTTAAGAATTACTGGACTAACTGAAAGCCATGATCAAAAAAGAATCTAGTCATCATATTTCAAGAAATTATCAAGAAAAAACTGCCTTAATATCTTAGATCCAATAGAAATTGAAAGAATCCACTAATCACTTCTTGAAAGAGAACCAAAATGAAAACTCATAGGAATATTATAGCCAATTCCAGAGCTCCCAATTCAAAGAGGAAGGACTTCAAACAGTTGCAAAGAAAGAATTCAAATATTATGGAAACACAGTCAGGATCACATATGATTTAGTGGCTTCAATTTTAAAGGCTTTGAAGACCTGGAATATGATATTTCAGAAGGCAAAGGAGCTATGTAATCAAGAATCACCTATCAAACAAAACTGAGTGTACTCCTTCAGAGGAAAAATGGATATTTAATGAAATAGGGGACTTTCAAGCATTCCTAATGGAAAGACCAGAGTTGAAGAGAAAATTTTACATTCAAGCAGAAGACTCAAGAGAAGCATAAAAAGGTAAACATGAAAGAGAAATGATTAAGGCCCTAATAAGGTTAAACTCTTTATATTTCTATATGGAAAGATGATACATGTTAACTCTTAAGAACATTATCATTATTGGGGCAGTTAAAAGGAGTTCACATAGACAGGGCGGATGGGTGTGAATTAATTTTGTTGGAATGATCTCAAAAAAATGAAGGGGTTGGAAAGAAGGATGAAGATGGGGGATGGGAGAAGTAGAATTGAGGAAATTTTCTCACATAAAAGAGATCCACAAGAAAGAGTGTTTACAATGGAGGGAAAATTAGGAGATGGCAGGTAATGCTTGAACCTCATTCTCACTGGAATTGTGTATGTGTGTGTGTGTGTGTGTGTGTGTGTGTGTGTGTATGTGTATATATATCTTCAGTTGTGTATAAAAATTTAACTTAATAGGGAAATAGGAGAGCAAGGGGAATGGAATGATAAAAGGGAGAATAGGTTAAGAAAGGCAGTGGTTGGAAGCAAAATGGACTTTTGAACACAGACAGGATAAAGAGATAGAGGAAGAAACAAGAAAATGGGATGGAGAGAAATACAGTTAGTAATCATAACTGCGAATATGAATGGGATGAACTCACCAATACATTGGAAGCAGATAGCAGAATGGATTAGAAACCAGAATCTAACAATATACTGTTTAGAAGAAACATTCTTATAATGGGACACACACAGAATTCAACTAAAGGGCTGGAGTAGAATTTAATATGCTTCAGCTGAAGTAAAAAAATAAAAGACAGGGATAGCAGTTATGATCTGAAAAAGCAAAGCAAAAATAAGCCTAGTTAAGAGGGATAATCAGGGAAAGGACATTTGACTACAAGGTAGCATACACAATGAAGAAATATCAAAAAAATTTACAAGTTTTTCTGAGAAAGTTCTCATTTATCAAATATATACTTAGCATAAAACTGAGTCAAATTTGTAAAAATAAGAGCCATTCCCAAATCAATGCATGGTCAAAGCATATAAACAAAATCAAAGCTATCTATAGTTGTTTGAAAAACTGCTATAACTCACTATTGATTAGAGAAATACAAATTAAAACAGCTCTTAGGTACCACTCACAACTGATAGAAATGAAAAATGCTGGAAGGGATGAGGGGAAAATAGGTACACTAATGAATTGTTGGTGAAATAGTAAATGGGTTCAACCATTTTGGAGGAACTATACCCAAGGTTCTATAAAATGTGTGTGCCCTTTGACCCAGTAATACCACTTCTAGGTCTGTATTCCAGAGAGATTTTTAAAAAAGGAAAAGGATCTATGTGTACAAAAATATTTATAGAAGCTCTTTTTGTGGTGACAAAGAATTGGAAATTGATGGTATGTTCATCAATTGGGGAATGGCAGAACAAGTTGTGACATGATTATAATGGAGTACTATTGTGGTATAAGAGTTGATGAAGGGCATAGTTTCAGAAAAAACATAGCAAGAGCTATATGAACTGATGCAAAATGAAGTGAGAAGAGGTGAGAGATCATTGTGCATGGTAACAATAATGTTGTAAAGACGATTAACTGTGAAACACTTGGGTACTCTGCTGAAAACAATCATCCAAGACAATTCTAAAGGACTCATGATGAAAAAATACTATCCATCTCCAGAGAGAGAACTGATGAACTCTGAGTGCAAAGTGAAGTATAATTTTTAAACTTATTTTTCTTGTATTTTTTAAAAAACATATGGCTAATATGGAAATCAATTTCATAAGTATAATTGCTACTATATTGCTTTCCTTCTCAGTGTCAGTGAAAGGAAGTGGGATGGAGATAGAGAAATTGGAATTCAAAATTTAAAAAGAAAAGAATTTTTAAAATAAATTATTTATATGTTAAAGTTGAAAGGCATGAGAAATTAAGACAGAATCACAGAAAGCTTCATAGGAGAATCGAAATTTAAACTGGGTCTTGAAGGTTGCATGTTGATAGCATCTTAGAAAGAAAGCAGGGATGGCATAAACAAAATTATGAAAGTGAGAAAAGTACAGGATATCTTCCTGGAACACTGATTTGCTCTTTGGAAGTAACTCAGTATGTGTGAAAGGGAATAGTGTGAGGCAGAAAAGGTCGACATTGAATTGTATAAGATATGGAACGCCAAGATAAAAAGTTTAGCTTATTTTTGATAGGAAATAGGAAGTTACTGAAAGGTTTTGTACAGTGTTGTTACATTCTACTACAGACCTACTTTGCATCTGTTGCCCTACCAAGTTTCCACTCCAGGGAGCAGGATGCCCCTCTCAGGACAAACTCATCACTTTTAATCTCACAGCCTTGTTGCTAAATCAAGCCTTGATTGACTCCACCTCTCTCAGCCTGCTCTCACCTTTGAATAGAGGGCTTGAAGGCAGAGCAGCAAATTCCTCCCAATGTCCTCCTTTACAGAGGGCAGAAACTCGATTCAGCTTTGCCTCTACTGCCTTGTCTGGTTTCAATTCCACAGAACAAGAATTTCCAGCTTCTCTCCCCACCCTCCCTCACCACACACACACACACACACACACACACACACACAGACACACAGACACACAGACACACTCAGACACACACACACGGACACACAGACACACAGACACACAGACACACAGACACACACACACACACACACACACACACACACACACACACACACACACACACACACACACACACACACCCCTATCTCTTTTTGTATGTTGTCTACCCCTTTAAATTCCAAGCTCCATGAGGGCAAGGACTATTTCTTTTTATTAATTGTATCCCTAGCACTTAGGACAGTGTCTGGTATATAGTGATTACTTAGTTAATATTAATTAGATTAAATTGGATATGGCAAGTTTTTAAGATCTCTAAAGTGAACAGCAAGTTTCTTTTTTTATTCATTTGTATCTCTCTGCATCTTGCCCTCTCCCCAGCATGTAGCATTGTGATTTGTAAATAGTCATTCCCTTGTGCATAGTAAGAATGGTTAAATTTAAATATAAACATTGTAAGAGTTATTTTACATATGCAAGAGGAGTATACTCTATTTTTGCTCCAGAGGGCAAATCTGGGACAGTGAGCTGAAGTGTTTTATTTTTTTTTTATTTTAAAGAAGCAGATTTTTTTGGCAGAATATTAATAAGACTTGCTACCTAGTAACAACTATCCAGCAATGGAAGTGGCTATGTCATGAGATAATGGTTATTTTCTATGACTGGAAGAACTCAAGCAGAAGACAGATGATTATCCATCAGGGATATCACACAGGGCATTTCTAAACTGTGTAGAAGAATGGACTACTTGCCCTCTAAATTCCATTTCAGCTCAAGAATTCTTTGATTCAAAATTATGTTTCTTAGAGTAATTTCTGAGTTAGTCAATAAAGTTTGATCATTATAGATTATGACTGCACCTAAGGTCATAATTCAGCATTTTCAGACCACAAGAAGATCCTAAACAGTCAGAGTATACATTTGGGATTGGGGTGGGTGGTTAAAAAGCAAAGAAAGAGCATAGAATAGTAGACTCAGCCATGAGAAAGCAAAATTGAAATGAAATTCTATGAGAATAGCAAGTAGAACAGCAGGTAGGTAATTTGAAGAATATTGGAGAAACAGGAGGGCATAAAGGAGGAGAAAGAAAATGCAAGCTGAGTCCATAAATTGCAGGAAATTCAGAACATTAGGACAGTATGACAGCTTCAGTAATGCCAGGAATGAGCTGGAAAGGCAAATCTAAGAACTTCAGGCATGCCAGGAACTGAAAAGAGCATAGAGGGGAAAAAATAGAGAAATTTATCCTCAGCATTGGGAGAAGAGGGAGACCAGATTAATTCAGGCATTTTTATTCCTCTAGTTGAAGAGTAGAAAGTTGGTAACCCTGATTTAACTGCTAAACACATTGCCATGGGAGTGATAGAACACTTAAAACCCGGAGACCTCCTCTAGGAACTCTTCAGAGTGGAGAGAATGGTTGGTTAGAAGCAAATTTTGATGGCAGCTTTTGTGGCATAAAAACTGGATTGGGACCATGAAATGAGATTTAAATTGGGCAGAATCTCAAATTTGGTAATTTTTCCTGTTAAAGGTTGTTTGAGTATGAGAAGATAATACTGGGAAATGTCATTTTAATAGATGTGGAGAGAGGACAATTAGGTACCTTATAAAATAAGTTTTTAATAATTTAAGTTCTATGCTTATGCAACCTCAAATGGAACATTTTTCCATGTTAGAACTACAATCAAGAGTTGAAGCACATACACCGCTTCAAAATTTGGCTCCAATTACATTTTTTTCTCATGGGTTAACAAATGTTTCTCATTCTGGTTGCCTGTATTTCTTTTCTAAATGAAATGTTTATTTATATTATTACTGACTAAATTACAGTTTGCTTTCTTTTACTCAAGTCTGTCACCACCCAATGATATGAAAACTGTTGATTCCTGTGATGGATAAAGCATTATTTCTGTAATGCTTTCTGAGATGTCTAAAGAAGCTACCACAGGCAAAATGATAGTCATCATTGTTTGATATCATAATACATCAGAGGTTTTATGATATAAAACAGGAACTGAAATCAACTTGGCTAAGAAGTTTTATGAACTATGATGACTGTATTGCATCTTTTAAATATCATGGACAAGTAACAGCCTGTTATGCAGCAGATAAATGTTGAAGTATAGGGTAGACTTTATTTCAAATGGATAACCTTAAGTAACTACTATGTGCTTATTTTGTGTGGCTACTTCCCCCTCCCCCAAGACTTCTTTTGAAGTCAATAGGAATTTGTGTAAGATTTGTGCCCCAGTGAAGAGCAAGATGAGTATTCGGCTAATGGCTCACATAATAAAGCTGGAAAACTGCACTTTCCTTAATTAAGTAATTGAAACTGTAAAGTCATTTTGACACTGAATGGTCAATGACAAACATGTTCAAAGTATAATTCATGATGAAATATTTATTAAGGCATTTATTAATGGGCTGCTATATCTCTTTATTTTCACCCTGTAAAGTGACTATCATAGCGCCAAAAGAAGATGGTTAAAAATGATTTTCGATAACAGTCTCAAACTTGGAGTATAGTTTTTTTAATGTCTAATCAAATGATAAAATATTTGCTTATGAAATCATAAGACTGTGTAGGTAATTGGCATCTATATATTACATGAATGTGATCTTAATTTTAATGATTCAAGATTTTAAACTCCTGAGTTAGTTCAGAATAATAAGTATGATTTTTTTTTTCATTTAAAGCATGTCCAACAGATGACATTTTCTCCAAGGTCACATCTAAGGATTTATTACCATATAGGAATAATCCTGTGTTTGTTAATTCTCTACCAGGCCATAAATGAGCAAGAATTCATATTTTAGCTTTGGGACAGACAGTAAAGAGAGTAGAAGTGGTTGGCTATTTAGAGAAGTCTTGCTGAGAAAGGGAGAAGTGTTCTGGGGAGTTTGGTAAGAGTAAAATAGCTGGGTTATATTCTTTGATTTACATTTATAAGAAGGATATATGCTTTGATATTAAAAATACTATTGATGGTGATGGCTGTCTTTGGCCCTTGAAAAGACTCATCTGAAATCAACAAAAATTTTTATGGTAAACTGAGGTCATCTTAGAATTTTAGAATGAAAACTGACCTCTGAGGTCATCTGGTCCAAGCCATACCTAAAGAAGAATTACCTTCACAGCTTCCCAGACAAGTAATCATCTTAGATTGAAAGCTTCTGTTGAGGGGATACTAACATTTCTCATTTATTTAGCTCTAATTATTAGAAGATTTTTCCTGATTTCAAGCCAAAATCTTGTCAATTCTAAACAGTCTGACACTTTTATTTTCTTTGCATATGTCCTTTCTACTAAGGCTGGGCATATTCATGTGTTTGTGTATTTCATTTATTTTATTTTAGCCAAGTTTTTAGTGCTTGGAGAAAAGCTACAAATGGGATGTCATTTTGATGCTGCATTGTTATTTAATATTCTATATTATTCATGTTTGAGATTACAGCAGGAAGAAATCCATTCTGGAGGTCATATGATCTTGAAAACATTCAGTGATCGCTTTACAAGATATCTCAGGGTAAAAACACAGATGATAGTACTACTCCCCAAAAGCAATCAAGATAACATCAAGACCTACTGACTATTTTATTTACTTTCTCATTATTGTAAAATTTCTATGAGGATGGCCTAAATGGTGGTCAAGATGAAAATACGAGAAAATAGCACAAGTTTTGCCAAAGAATTTGCAAAGCAGATCATATATTTTCTGTTGTATAAATGACTTAAAGTTGTAAAGAATATGAGTTCTTATTGCTTATTACATATTGATTAGCCTAGACCCCATTTCATTCTGTCCTTATATAAATTGATTTGTTTGTACAAAATACAATCTTAAGTCCTGTCTTCAACAAGGAGTCTCTTGTATATATATATATATATATATATATGTTGAGACTATGGAAAATTCATTGATAAAAAACAATCACAGAGGTAACTATTCAATATCCTTCTGATTATAAGGTGTTTACCACTTTAATAGATGATAACTTTTGTAATGTCCAAATGAGAATTCCTAATATAAAGTGAGGTCCTCCAGAGGCACCTTTTCTCTTCAGATGATATTGTAATGATTATGCCAAGATTCATAGTTATTCAGAAGAGATTGGCTTAACCATTTATACAGGAAAAACTCAATGGATGAAATGCTTATTTTCTCGATTATGATATGCATTGAATGGCCAGTTTATTGAGTTAATAATTTAATATACACATTTGGGAAAGTCATTGCAGATGGACAATGAGTTGGTCCCAAAACTGAATAGAAGTGTGGATTGCATTTGGGAAATTGTACAATATTTTTAATTATCTGAAGATGGTCTCTGATGCATAGATGCATTTTCTCAGCACAGTTGTTATCCAGCTATGTTCTGTGGTTATGGATTTTGGCATGCCCTAATTCCAAGAAACAAAAATTTCAAATGACCAAGAGAACAACATAAAAATACATGTTGGATGTAAGTAAGCTGCAGCAGATTTCTAATGATGATTTCTGTCTAATAAATTGCTTAAGGTATACCAATGAGAGAATGTATGATTATATAAGGAGGTAGTCTGTTCATGTAGCAAGACTGAGGAATAAAAGATGAATAACACAAATGTTTAAAGGTTATCTTCAAAATATAAAAGGATCTAGAGGAAGAGCTTTCACATATTGGGAAATTCTGTAAAGAATCTACAGAAAATTTTTTTTAAAAATAATATTCATTATGAAAAGTAATGGATGGGCTACAATATTTTCCCACAGAGGAATTATGCACACTGATAAAACATCAGATACACTGAGGTACTGACATAAGCACAATGATGATTAGATAAGAAAGAGAATGTCACTGGTATTGACAATGGTTCAATGGTCATTGATAGGAATGTTCATAGTATAATTCATGATGAAGTATTTATGAATCATTTGATATATCTCTTTATTCAGGTTGAAGGTAACTGATAGGCCTCAAACCCATTGATGAGTTAGGGGGATTTCTACCCCAAGCATGTAAAGACTTTCCTGGGTGGAATGAGCAGATGAGAACAATTTGTTCCAATAGCCATGAAAGTGGCTGAAACAGTCACTGTGGAGTGCTCGGAGCTTGGTCAGGCATTGAAGAAGCCAAGGTCATCTACTACATCCATCACCAGTTGTCTTGACTTTTGTCCTTTGGACTTTGGGCTTCAGTGACTCAGGAAGACAGAGTTAAGACTGACAACTATGTGCAACTCTGCCTTACTTAAATCCAAGTCCCAAACAAGTCAAGGTATCACCCGTAGATGCTACTGACACCCTTTGAAAGCAAAGGACAAACAACAGCAGTGAGGAAACTTGGTGGTTAAGAGAAGTGGTGTCAAACTCAAATAGAAATGGGGCCATTACATGATATATAAGGATCCTTATGAATTGTATATTGACTTAGAAAATCATATTATTAATATCATCTAAATTTTATTGTATTTTGATTTATTTTGTTAAATATTTCCCAATTATATTTTTAATCTGGTTAAGGCAACAGTCAGGAGTGTTCTGGGACTTACGTTTGCCACCTTTGGTAGAGAGGATAGAATACTGGACTTAGAGTGACAAGATCTGAATTCAAATCCTACCGAAGATGCTTACTAGCTATGTGATCATGGGCAAGTTGCTCAAACTCTCAGTCTCAGTTTCATGCAAAATAGGAATAATGATGGAACTTGTATTTCTCAACTGTTGTGAGAATCAAAGGTACAGCAATTTGCAAAATTTAAAGTGCTACATCATAAATGTTAGCTATTATTTTTAATAGACTTTTAATTTGATCTAATCTTTGGTACTACATCAATGCCATGCATGCCGATTTTACATTGCCTTTGAGATAAAATGCAAACTCATTATTGAACTTCTATTTTTCCAGCTTTAATTAACCCTATTGTCTATCAGAATCTATTCACCATTCATACCAAATTTCCAACTGTTTCCCGTGTCATGTTCTATTTCTCCCACCTTTAAATATAAAATTTTCTGTTTGGTTTTTGAACACCTTTACAATGTGCCTTCTTCTCACCTTTCCAGTCTTCTTGTAACTTTGACTCCCTTCCAAATATTCTAATATCCAGTGCCATTGGCCTTCATGTTATTCCTTGCACACAACATTCCATCTACCCATGCTTTAAAATTTTCACTGGCTGTCCTCTATGCCTAGAATTCTTTCCCTCCTCATCTCTGCCTCCTGGTTCCTCCTGCTTCCTACAAATCTCAGCCAAAATCTCACCTTATCCTAGAAGCTTTTTCCAGTTTCCTTAAGGCTCATAAGATGATCTGCAGTTTATCCTGAGTGTATTGTATTTGTACATAATTATTTACAGATTGTCTCTCCCATTAGATTGCATACTCCTGAGGGCAGAAAGGCTTCTCGACCCTTCTTTCCTTGTATCCCCAGTGTCTAACACAGTGCTTATCGCACAGTAAATGCTCAAAACAAGTGATAGTTGACTTTATGCATTCTTGTAAACTGACCCTTCTGCCTAGAAAGCATCCAGTAAAATGTAAGTACCATGAAGGCAGGGACTTTTACATTTTTGTCTTCCTATTCTCAGTGCTAAGACTAGGACCTCATACATAAGAGGTGTTTAAAAAATGTTTCTTGAATTATTGATTCTTAAGTTGGTGAAATTAAATGAGTCCTGTCATGATGTTCTCTTTGAGCTCTTCTTTTCTATCTACAAAGTCCCCTCCACCTAAAGTTGATAACATGTTCTTCTTCCTATTTTCTTGGGTGCCTTCAGGTTGGGAATCATCATATCAGAGAGAAGAAAATTGAGGACCAGAGAGAGGTGAAATGCCTGCTCAAAGTCACACCAACAGTAATAGCAAAGCCCAGAGTAGAACCCATATGATCTCTCCCTCCTCAAATTTCTTTTGACACTTTGACACCCCTCCTTTCCCTTATCATATTTTTTATTATTGTTCAGTTGTACGCAACTCTTTGTGACCCTGTGAACCATAACACATCAATGCTGTCCATGGGATTTTCTTGGCAAAGATACTGGAATGGCTTGCCATTTCCTTCTCCAGTGAATTAAGGCAAACAAAAGTAACTTGCCCAGGGTCACACAGCTACAAAGTGACTGAGGCTGCATTTGAACTCAGGTTTTCCTGACTCCAGGCCCAGCACTCTATGCACTGAGCCACCTAGATGCCTGTCATCTTGTACCTTGTATAAAAACCACATGTGCACATGTCTTGTGTCACTATTCAATCTAAGCTTCCATTTTTTCCTAAATGCTAAAACCAGATACCTTAGAAGATATGTAGCTAATTATTGCCCTGGACAGAATTAAGAAAAGAACAGTAAGATGGACCTGAGGTTTAGGGCAATATTACCTACAACTCAGGATTAAAACTTGATTATAATCATAAACTGCTAAAAATAAAATAAAGCAAAATAAAAATTAAAAAGAGTAAGCAAAGGCAAAAGAATCCGAACATAGCTACTTTGGTGAAAAAGAAGATAAGAAAATCTGGGTTCATATTCAGAGGAAGAAAGTGAGGTTAAAAAAAGCCACTCCTAATTATTGGATAGAATAACTGACAAGTTTAATAATCAATTATCTGGATATATCTTAGAATGTTAGTTACCTTATCAACTTGCAATAGTATATTTAACATTATAAGTTATTTACCTAATAATATATATGATTATTAGCCTAATTGTTAAATAAATCATACAATAAAACATCTTAGTGCTCAGCTGTTGGGGTCTTTTTTTAGCATTATCAAAAAAAGTAAGATAACCGTAAAGAAATTCTATACTATAATAGTTAAGTTTCCTTTCTCTTCTCTGAAGAGACTAAAATAGGTGATTCTTGGCAAACTGGCAGAAGATAGCCCCATCCTAAACAGTTTCCTGGGAAGCCACCATTTAATGCATATCTCTGTAGCCAGTGGAGATACAGTTAGAGAAGTTGATGGAGAAGTTCTAAATTTAGACATTAAATGTGAATAAATATCTTGCCTCTGTTTCATAATTGCTTTTATGCAGTCATCTTCTCCTTCAGTGATACTGTAATCCTGTATTTTGGGAATCCAATCACAGTAATGAAGTAGCCAAATTTCATTTGCATGACTCATGACTGATTTTAGTAAATAAATACGAAAGCAGAATAAAATGCCTTTTTTATCACCATTATAATTACATGGGAATTAAAATTGGTAAAAAATGTAGATTGAACTTTGTTCTAATTGGTTTATGTTTAAAGATTCTTTGATCAGCGATAACAGTAATATATATTAACATGTTGCATTTTAAAGTGACATTGCCTTTCATTAATCAAGTGTCTGTATGGTTGATTAATTTGTACAAGGTTTAAATTGCTATGAAAATTTATCATTCATAGCCATGATCTCCATTTACATATATGTTAATTATGGTAAATGTAATCTTTTTCTGAATCCTCTGGGCTGCATACTAAAAAGACACAGTGATCAGAGTGAGTGACTACTTTTGCTATTACAAAGTGAACTCTTCCCAGTATTCAGCAAAGTCTGTTCTAGTCGTCAAAGTGAGACTAAAAACACTACAACATTTTCTGCTGAAGGCAAGTTCAAATTCTAAAGATGCTATTTCCTTTTCAAGTGATTTCTTTATTCAGCAAATATAACGTTCTTCCCCCATTGTGTTTAGTAGTCTCCAACTGCTGGCAGATTTTTTTCTCGTGCTTTCAAACATTTTCTTCTTTTAAATGTGATTAATAAGCACAGGAGAGAATTTAAATATATATGTATATATATTTTAAGCAGAATGACTCAAGGAAGTTGTTATAAAAAAAGTCTTTTGTAATACAATTAAAATTAATTAAAATACTAGCAGCAGACACCTTTGAGGGTTTTAGCACAAGTAAAATAGAAACAAAATTATCATTTGACTTTGTATGAACAGATTTAGTTTTGTAATAACAACAGCCACAACAACAACAACAACAAATTCAAACACAAAAACAACTCCTAACAAACTTCTTTAATTTAAAGAAATAGATGCATTTTTGGGGAAAAATAATCACACATTTCTCTAGTAATGAATCTTCTAAAAGTTAAAAGGAGACAGAAGAGGAAGATCCAAATAGTATAGAGATGTCAGAAACATCAGATTCTTATTGTCCCTTTTTTCTGATGAGCTGGAAGCATAATGGACAGACAGTAGGTACTCATAACACTTACCATTTGGATGTCACAAAAGGGTTTTCTACAGGCTTTCCCCAAAGGCAAGGTGGGTCAACAAAAATTTGTTGTTTATAAACATTGTTTTAAGAAAAAAAATCCATTACTAAATGGAAAGAAGTTCTCCAGGAATGATGTATTCTCTTGAATTATGATTTCTCTTCAAAGAATACCTACAGGACCTGAACATGTTAAGAAAAACCAAAATGGTAACTTCTATTTTTGAGTAGTCTTACTAGGCCTAAATAGGGAGAAGTTAAAGGATTTAATTATTCCCATTAAATGCCTGTAATTTTCTGCTTAAATTGTTAATATTTACATAATATATTCACTGCTGAAGAAGCCTCATTTCTTAGTCACAACTTAATAGAATTAAAATGTCTGTCTTGGAAACCTTTGCAAGCAGAGCACCTTTGACTACCTGACGAGGCTATTTTTAAAGACACTTATTTAGCAATTTTCTTACACACAGCCTAATCATAGGAGAGAGGTTTAATCTGGAAGCAAACTAAAATGGCACCTTTTTCTGATAGATAGATAGATACTGCACCTTTCATCCCCTGATCCCAGAGCTTGCAAGACATTTTTCAAAGTCTCATCACTTCCTTCACCATCGAAATGCATCCACCTCTGAGCTGGAAACAGCAAAAGCACAGGGAAGAAAATGAATATATTATCCCACTGAAATTACAGGGAAATTTTAAGTAGGCAGAATATAATTGCCCAATTTGGAAATTGGCCAGGACACAGGGTTTAACATCATCTTTACTCTTTTGAAAAGTGCCATGGGATTTTTAATAACTGCTGGTGGTCAGGACCTTGGTTTTACCCTCATCCATTAGACGACACCTCCAGCAGCGTAGTGCCCCCTCATACCATTCTGGGGCATCAGTTCAGTACTGACTCAGTGAAAATTGTGCCACCTACTGAATCATCCACCACTCATCCTAGAGTGCCCTGGCTTTTAGATTTTCTCTGGAGAGCAGCTATGGAAGGAGACACCAGGCTCAATGATGCTTAATTTATGAGATCTCATGGTCCCAAAGTGATAAGATCTCAGCCCTAGGTTTTATTTCCAGTTTTACCATTTACTATCTATAGAATCAATTTCCAGTTTATTCAGGTCAGGTGGTCTGCAAAGTTCTAACTGGCAAGTGCATGTGGCGGCTTGATATCTGAACTGAACTTTTGGCTCAAGAAATGAGCCTACACCCTTTCATTTGACTCTGGATGAGACCACAAAACTAATAATACATTCACTCTTCTCCTTGAAAATGCAGGAAATGAGGATACCATTACACACACATAAGCAGAGATATACATATACTCACAGACATATATATATATACACATATATGTATATATATGTATATACATACATATATACACAGACCTTCATTGGAATGATTTAGAAGTCTTCAAAAAAATTTTTTTTTTCTAATTTATTTCATTCAGACTGGATGTCACTATTTCAAGTCCTTACAGGATTTGGTAACCAAGGTAAACGCTTGACTGGATAGCTGAAGTAAAACTTTTCACCCAGAAAACCTTTGTTTTCTGACATTTAAAACTACTCTCTGTTAAAGACTGAGATTACTCACTCTTAAACAGTTCAAGGAATAATCAGGAAAGAACTCTGATTTTCAACAAGAATGTGGATTGTAGAGAGGAGGTATCAAGACACACAGAATTGTGTATATTATTAAAAGGAAAATAAGTTGCTTCTGAGGGGTGGAAAACATTGAGATCCTACCAGTTCCTGGGCTCCTCTTCTTTCCCTATGTATTTAAATGACAAAGACCCTACTGAAATCACCTGTCAGGGGGTTAAGTATCAATAACCTGAAATTCAGAAGCTATTCTGCAAGCACTGTCCCCTGGAAGTGATGCTTCTGGAAATGATATGCAGTTTGGTATCCAGTTTGCTACTGATAAGTGGGGAGAAGAGTTGGTTGGAAATCATAAAAGGAAGATTCACACAGAGTGGTGCCTACAAAACCCATTCTGTTTAGCCCTTGGTTTTCATTCACTCTTGATTAACAGAAAAATTCTCCCTCTAAAAAAACATAATTATTTAAAAAGCCCTACAAATTTCCGACTATACACTATGCACTCTTATTTCCTTTTTCCCTTCTCCAGCTTCCTCTTATTTCGATTACTGTTGGTTTCCCACTCAGAGTCATTGTCTATAACTTGAACTCCTTGTTCAGTAATAAGTTTTTATAAATCTAGACCATTTTTCACCCCAAATATTCAGTGGTTTGCAAATATTGGTTTCTATGATGCTTTAGATCCTAGTCATTTTCTGTTAATAAATTGGCCATTCAGGAGAAGAACTTAACTGTCTCGGGCAAGCACAATAACATTTAGTGATTTGTGCTGAGGCTAGTACATTGATGCAGCTGATACATCTCCCTAAAGGCCTGACATGCTATAAGGCAATGACAGACATTAGGGACTCACATCATTTTACCTTCGTTGTAAACATTCTTCTATTCAATTGAATCCAACTACCATTTTCAATCTCCTGTTGTATAAAAGGTGAAAGGCAGTCCATGAGAGAGGATCAACTTTACAATCAGGAAGGCTTGGATTCAAGTTGTGTCTTTGATACACCCCAAGGGAAAGTCACCTAACATCTCAATTCCCTCAAGGTAACAAATGACTTTATGGTCTTTTTGGAGGGGGTTTCTGTGCTGGGAAACAATATAGCTAAACCACAGATTCAGACACCATTCTCTGCTTCCTCAAAATGCACAAGGTGTGCTGGGCACCAAGGATACAAAACCACATATAACACAGACCCCACTCTGAGAGAGCTTACACTCTACTGGAAGACACACAAATAGGTGACTTATGAGAAGAGTGGACCAGATGACCTCTAGGGACCTTCTATCTCTAAATGCCTCATTCTATTAGCAATGGAACAAAATAGATAGCCCAAATAACATAGGGGGAAATAGGTACAAATGAAGGGACTCAGGCACAAAAGTAAAAGAAAATTATGAAGAATGGATTAGTTTCACTAGGGGCAGAGAGGCTGCTGATTGCTTAGTGGATAGAGTGCCCAGTCTGAAGGCAGGAAGACTTATCATCTTGGCTTCAAATCTGGCCTCACACAGCCTTACTAGCTCTGTGATCCTGGAGATGTCACTTAACTCCATTTGCCTCAGTTTTCTCCTCTGTAATGTGAGCTGAAGAAGAAAATGGTAAACCATTTGCCAAGAAAACCCCAAAATGGGGTTAACCAAGAGTTAAACATGACTGAAACAACTGAACAATGACCAGTTTCAGCCAGGAGGAGGGACAGGGTCAGGAAATTATTCATGTAAAATATGGGAAATCATTTTTATTTTGAGAGAAGAAAGATCTCAGCAAGTGGAGTCAGTAGGAATTCATTTCTGAGCAGATGAGAAAAGAGAGGATAGGGTGTGGAATAGATGTGGAAAATAACAATAACAAGTAGCATTTATATAGAACCACTATACGCCAGACATTGTACCAAGCAGAAATGGTAGGAGGTAGGTGCTATTATTATTCCCATTTGAGGAAACTGAGATGAACCAAGATTAAATGATTTACCCAAGATCACACAACTAGTTTCAGTGTCTGAGGTAGGATTCGAACTCAGACCTTCCTAACTCCCTCTCTTAGTGCCTGAATGGTTCAGTTTAACTGGAACTCAGAATATGTAATGTACAGTAAATAGCAGGATTACAACACTGAGGGCTTTTAAAATGACCTTATGAATCACTGAATCCCATTCTGTGCATGCAAGGAAATCAGAGCCCCCAGATGTTAAATGACTTGTATAAAGTCCCATGAGCAGTCATTGGCAGTGGAAAATTTGAATTTAGGATTTTCTGACTACAAATCCAGTGTTCTTCCTAATTTATGAAAGCCAGAAAAGAAGCTGATTACAGATATTACCTCATGTTATAGATGGAAAAACTGAGGCTTAGAATTTCAAACCCTCCCCCCTCCCACACATTTTTTTTTTAACAAATTAGGAAAATGAGCTCATACAGCTATTAAATGTCAGAGATAGGGTTTGAAGTCTTTCTTACTCAAAGTGTAGAACATTTTACCTATGACCAAAAAGTTATAAACAGTTGACCAAAACAGAAACAAAATTGTTTTTGATTTCTAATCAGATCAAATGAATTGTTCAAGGTTGCTTTAAAAAAAATCATTATTCCAAAATATTCAACATATGCTTTCTTTGTTGATTCAGTTCTATGTTTGATTTGCTGAATTTTTTTCTTCAATGTTATATCACCTTCCTCTGTATCTTCTCTGAGTCATTTTTATCTACTTAACTATTTTCTGTACTATAGTTTCCAAAATACAAGTTTCATTTCTCTTTTGATCTGTGGTACTTTGATGAAGATAGTTTTGACTATAAGTGACACAAAGAGGAGAAGAAAAGAGAGAAAATGGCATTAACTATGGAAGAAAGAAGCTGAAACAAAACACAATGAAGCTATCTATCTATCTATCTATCTATCTATCTATCTATCTATCTATCTATCTATCTAGGGATAGAAGCAAGCAAGAAAGCTACAGATATGAGAGAGGAGAAACTTATTATCAGAAAATCAAAATGGAAATCCTTTTTTCTCACTCTGATATATAACCTTTAACCTTGCCATCCTAAAACATGGGAAGATTTACTCCTATTTGTGGTAATTTTAGGAGAAAAGTTATTGACTTTTTCATAAAGTGATTGTTTTATTTAGAACACACTAAAATGGAGAGGAGTATTTTAAAATAATTTTTTGTTAAATTAAATTTTAAAAAATAACTTTCCCATAAAGATCTCTTTTCCCCCAAAGGTTAGAACCAGCTCCCTAGCCTGGTCTATTTTTTATTTATTTTTTTTATTTTCAAGACGTTGGGAGGATTCTTTTCTTGTTTTCTCTTGCCATCACTATAGTGGTCAGTGAATGGTTCAATCTGGCGCTTGCTCTTTTTTTTTTTTAAGAATTTGTCCTTAACTTTTATATTTTGTTGATCACTTTTATTTTTCAAGATAAACTGGTTTTTATGTACATTTGTAAACTGTTCCTCCCATTGCCCTCCTCCCCAATAATGAACAACAAAAATCTCAGATAAAACAAAATGAAAAATAAAAACCTCACTATAAACATAACACCAAAATAAATCTCCTTATTGGCCATATTCAAAAATACATGTTTCTCTCTGTGTTTAAGTCCATTATCTCTCTGGCAGGAGGTAAGTCTACTGTTTTGTCTTCAGGTTTTTTGTATGACTTCCAATTTGTTGTTGCATGAGAGTTCTAAAGGAGAGTTCCAAATTTTGCAAAGTTATTTTTCTCTATAGCGTTGTTACAGTTGTACAAAATGTTCTCCTGATTCTTCTCACTTTACTTTGCATAATTGCATGGAGGTCTTCCCAGTTTCCTCTGGTGCTGTCCGTTTCAACATTTCTTGCTGCACAATAATCTTCCATTACACTCATATATTTTAAATTATTTAACTATTCCCTGACGGTAGGACCAGCCTTCAGGCTCCAATTTTTGGCTGCTACGTAAAGAGTTGTCACAAATACTTTTATGTACATAGAGCCTTTTTCTCTTCTTTGGAGTATAGGCCAAGTAGTGCTAGAGGTGGGCCCGTTTGGGCATTTTGGGAGGATAGTTCCAAATTGCTTTCCAGAATGACTGGACAAATTCACTAATCCAGCAGCAGCATACTACTATGTTTGCTTTCCCTCAATCCTTTGTCATTTTCCTCTTTTATCATCTTTGCCAGTCTGGCAGGCATGTTTTATTTTTTATTACTCTTATTATTAGTGACTTAGAGCATTTTTTTTTTGGAGGGGGAGCTCACTTTTTTTTTGGGCAAAAGGAGGGTTGTGGGGGGGGCACCCGAGGATATACAAGGCCAGGGGGTGGGGCCCTCGCATAGGCACACAATTGTACAGGATGGAGAGACAGAGGCTGGCATAGGAGGTGGGGTACATCGGCAGGTGGCTGCCTGGGGCAGAGGACTGGAAGTCCACGCCCAGCACTGCACCTGCTGCTCCAGCCAGGTCACCACCATGTGCTGGATGTGCAGGCCTGGATGATTACGTCGGCCTTGGAGTCGAGGTAGACCTTGGGCCAGCTCTATACTTCAGGAGAGCATCATAGTAGATGATGTGGAAGATGATGGTGACCAGGGAGAGCAGCAGCCATGAGAGGACAGCCGGCGGAGAGAAGATGAGGAGGAGGAAGGAGCGCAGGGTGGGCTCCTTGTTCTCTAGGATGGTGGAGGCAAGCTGCTGCTGCTGGGCCACTGTTAAAGATGGTGTCCACCCCTGTGGGGTGGCCAAACTGGCGGTGCCTATGGATCAGGTCGAAGTCTTAGTGGTAGAGCGTAACTCTGGCATTGCTGAACTCAGGGAAAACGAGGGGCTTCTTCTCAGTCTCATAGTCAAAGGGCAGTACCCACAGTTTCTTAGCAGCACTGCCCAGGGAGGGGATGGTGAAGGGCTCCACCAAGAAATTGTCCGTATCCATAGATCCGAAAGGTAATTTCTTCTTTGCTCCTCTCTTTTGCTTATAATATCACTTTTATGTC
Organism: Notamacropus eugenii; assembly: GCF_028372415.1. NCBI lineage: Eukaryota > Metazoa > Chordata > Mammalia > Diprotodontia > Macropodidae > Notamacropus > Notamacropus eugenii. The sequence goes on along the minus strand of NC_092876.1, from coordinate 223,597,723 downwards.
TAAGTAATATATCCATTTGGAGTTTATCTTGGTATATATATGGTGTGAGGTATTTGGTTTTTGTTTTTTTTTTACCTTTTACCTGCCAGATAGCTTTCCATTTTTCCCAGCAGTTTTTCTTGAATATTGAAAATTTAACCCACTAACTGGAGTCTTTGGACTTCTTGAAGCACAACTGTCTTTGTTAGGAGCCAGGCTGAAAATGGGCATTAAAAAGACAAAACTGGCTGTTTTATAAGTAATTCATGTGGTATTTCATATACTATAGATGTTGTATTAATGTTGGCACCATAGCACCAAGCATTATTAAGTGAGATAAAATTGATAAAGTGCTTAGTACAGTTCCTGAAAAATAGTAGCCACCCAATAAATGCTTGCTGCTTGTTGTGGGGAAGGACCTTCAGGGACTGAGAGTTCTTACGGAATAAATAGGCTACTGAGGCACGGTGGAGAAAGAATTCTAGAGAGTCAGGAGTAGAGCCCAGAGTGGAATGATGTAGTAAGAAACAAGTGAAAGGGTCCCTTCCCTCAGGAAACGTCCATGTTTGTAAGTAAGTAAATGCAAGTTATGTATAAAATATATATACCAAGAATACTGAGGATACCAAAGTGTGGGAGGGGCAGCAACATTTTCCCCTCCCTATTCTGCCAGAGTTGTTCCTTCTCCACTCTGCTTCCTGCTCTCCTCCATCTCACTATTTTTTGTTTCTATCTTGAATTTGCGTTGCTCAGAGTTAGATTAACGTTGTCAGGACTGATAGTCGTCAGGACTGGGAAGAGGTAAACTTCCTCAGTTGCTCTTTTATGATGCTGTTTTCACTGCCCTCGCTCCCTTGCCTGGGTACTAGGCTTATAGATAGTATGTCCAACAGCTTGCCTCTCAGGCATTCAAGTAGCAATCATTTATTAGGTGCTTACTATGTATCAAGAATTGTGTTAGGCCTTGAGGATACAAAGATGATGAATAAAACAATCCCTACTCTACAGAGTTTACATTCCAACATGGGGTACGTGGGATATTCAAGGAAGACCAGTACCTTTGGTGTGAGGGGTTGCCGAGCCCTTTTCAGGGTTCCTTATCCAGCTTTGGTGTCTACCTGTCACCCAACTCTCACCTGTGACTCCAAGAAACTATAGTATGTAGAATGGCCATACCTTAATAAAACCATTTTGGCAGATGGCTAAACCAGGGAGAAGGTTACGGACAGGCCTCAGACTCACCAGTGAGTTAGCAGGTTGTCTACCCCAATCATGTGAAGCTTTTCCCAGTAGGATGGGGGGATGAGAACAATATGTTCAACAACCATGAAAATGGCTGACACAGGCCCTGTCAACTTCATCCACTGCATCCCAGGCCATTATCAGTCGTTATTACTCTTTTCCTGCCACTGGACTTCAGTGACTCTGCAAGAGTGGTTGATGATTTTGTGCAATTCTGCCTCACTTAAATCCAATTGATAAGCAAATCAGGACCATTTTACCGCAATATCTTTATGTCATTGGCCCTCTTTGAAATAAGCAACAATAACAACATTCCAACATGGAACACAAGAATAAATATAAAGAGTAAATACAAGTTTTGGATGGAAAGCACTGGCAGTTGAAGGGATTAGTATAGACGTGAGCTTCATCTTGAAGTAAATGAGAGATTCTAGAGGTAGTTAAGAGGCACTGGGAAAGGAGATGAAGTATCATGTGGGAGGAACAGAGACAAGGTCAGTTTGACTTGAGTAGAATATAAAATGGCTAATAAAGTCCAATAAGGCTGGCATGATGGGTTGGGGGAACGTTCAAGGTTAAACAAAGCTAAAAAAACTAAACAAAGGAGTTTGTATTTTATCCTACAGGCAAAAATAGGGAGCCACTAGCATTAATTGAGTAGGGGAATGACAAGGTCCAATCTGCAGTTAAGGAAAATTACTATGGCAGTAATATGGAAAGTAGACTGGTGTGCTTAGAAACTTAAGGCAGGAAGATCACTAGGAGGTCAGTGTAGGTGATAAGGGTCCGAATTAATGTGGTAGCTATATGAGTACAGGGAAAGAGTTTGATGGAAGTGATGTTGAAGTAGAAATGGCAACATTTGGCAATTGGATACATAGTGTGAGGGAGCATGAAGAGTAGAGAATAATAATGAGCATTGGAGACTAGGGAAATGGTAGTGCCTTGATAGAAATAGTAAAGTTTGTAAGACAGGAAGGTCTCACTGGTAGGAAGTAAAATATGGATAGTAACCAGAAAAGAAGACAGAAGAACTGGTCAGATAGGTAGGATGAGAACCAGAAGAAAGTAATGTCACAAAAGCTCAGAGAGGATAGAGTATTTAGGAGAAGAGTGTGGTCAACAGCATCAAAATAAGCAGACAGACCAAGAATGATGAAGACTGAAAAAAAAGACCATCAGATTTACCAATCCAGAGATCCTTGGTAAAGGGATAACATCTTTTATCAAGTGATGAGGTCAGAAGCCATAATGCAATTGGTTGAGGAATGAGAGGAGAAGTAGAGGCAGTAAAGCCCTTTTCTTTATCCCTATCAGGAAGTATCATTGTTTTCCAGTCATTTTCAGTCATATCCTACTCTTTGTGACTCCTTTTTGTGATTTTTCTTTGAGAAGACAGTGGAATGGTTTGCCATTTCCTTCTCTAGCTCATTTTACAGGTGAAGAAACTAGGCCAACAGGCTTAAGTGATTTGCCAAGAGTCATACAGCTAGTGCCCGAGGTCAGATTTGAACTCAGGTCTTCCAGATTCTAGGTCTGATGCTCTATCCTCTGTGGAACCTAGCTACCCCATCAGGAAGGATTACTATCTGACTTTTTGTCATCCCAGAAGCTTCCCCTACCAGCTTCTGTGACTCAATGCTCAGGAAGTCCTGAGTATGAGTTTTTGTTTTCTCTGAAGCATAAATGAACCTTACTCAGTACATTTTGTAAAAATCCCTACCATTTATCTCCTATAGGTAACTTAGTTTTATTTTCACAAGATCTCTGTGTGTGTTTGTGTGTGTGTGTATGTGTGTGTGTGTGTGTGTGTGTGTGTGAGAGAGAGAGAGATAGAGAGATAGAGAGAGAGAGAGAGAGAGAGAGAGAGAGAGAGAGAGAGAGAGAGAGAGAGAGAGAGAGAGGGTCTTTTTTCATTTCTTGTTCATTTCCCTTTGTCTCTAAGTATAAAAGTCCTTCAGTAAATGTTTGAATATCTTCATTTCAGTGTGATTTTGCTCTAGAAAGGACTCATGAAGAATAAAAATCAAGCCATAAGTAGACAATGGAAAGAGAATAAGGTAAATTAATCTCTGGGTTTTTGATAGAAAAGAAAATGACGGGAAATTATGTGTGATGGGGAAACTTTAAATTTATAGGAAGTCTAGAGGATTCTGGGAAGATGGTGGAGTAGGTCAGAAAATTTTAAACTTTAATGATTTTAGACAAAAAAGATTTCAGACAAAAGAGATAAAATAGAGCATCTGGGTGAACATAGAGTTGTGAAAACAAAATAAGAGTGTGGGCAGAACAGGATTCCTCTTGGGACATCAGAGAAGACCTGAAGAAAAATCCCAGGAGGAGATTTCCTTCCAGTGAAGAGTAAACACCTCCAGGCTAGGGTACAGCTTTAACAACCAGCTGCAAGCTGCTCAAACAACAAGCAATAAGTCCTGGGGGTTAGCTGGATTGGGAGGTTGCCTCAGCCATGGTCACAGGAACTTTTACCCCTGGGACAGTGATGGGGAGCTGGACATCTGATCTAGAGAAGATCTAGGGAACCTCTGCTGACAAGGAATGCCAGTCCCAGCTGTGCTGTGAAGAGTGGAGGAGGGCAGGAAGAAACCAGCACATGCCTGGCTAGTGCAGAAGAAATGGGGTGGGACTACCACTGACTTTGGGCACTTATAGGAGGCTCAAGGTCTTGGTTTGAGTTCAAGGTCAGAGGGGAGAACTGAAAAGGATCAGAGGCCAGAGTTACTCACCTACTAGAAGTGATTATAAAAGCTAAATTATTAAAAAAAAAAAAAGCGCAAGCAAAGGAGAAAGCATTTACCATAGAGAGCAACTATGGGAATAGAGAAAACTGTGGTTCATCTTCAGAGGAGGATACTGAAGCAAAGAAACACTCTTGTACCCAAAAGAGTAATGTCAAATGATCACCTGTCCAAAAAAAATTCATTGAAGAACTTGAAAAAGGCTTTAAAAATCAAATGAGAGAGATTGAGGAAAAATTAAAATGAAAAATAGGAATAATATAAGAAAAACAAGATTATGAGAAGAAAAATCAACCAGTTAGAAAATGATATCTAGAATCTTAGGGAATAAAATGACTGCTTGTAAATCAGAAATGGACAAGGGTAAGTCAGCAAGTTATAAGAGATGAAGAAATTAACATATATATATATATATATATATATATATAAAATGAAAAATAGAAGAGAATGTGAAACATCTCATAGGAAGAACAACAGATGGGGGTAGAGTCAAGATGGCAGAATAAAAACAGGAACTTGCTTGAGCTCTCCCCCCAAACTTCTCAAAAATACCTGTAAAAATGACTCTAAACAAATTCTAGAGAAGCAGAAGCCATACAATGGCAGAGTGAAACAGATTTCCTGCCCAAGACAATTTGGAAGGTCAACAGGAAGGGTCTGTTGCACCAAGCTTGGAGCAGAGAGCACCCCAGCTTGGGTCACACCAGCATAGATGGAATTGGAGTAGGCCTCAGGACACTGAATCACGAACAGCCACAACAGTTTCTAGACTTCTCGACCCACAAACTCCAAAGACAGATTCAAAGGTCAGTGGGAAAGCTCTCTTACCAGGATGAGAGAGGAACATGGTCCAGCCTCCAGCCCCAGGGTGACAGCAGCCACTGCCACAACTGCAGCTGCTTCTGGAACACTCTGCCTAAAGATGGTGGGGGAATTGACCAACTGATTGCCATGGGTTGCAATCCTGGGTGACTTTCCTGGGATGAGGAGGAGCATTAGCATGGCAGAGTTGGTGGAGGCTGTGGAGAGCGAATTCTACTCACAGTTCCAGGACAGAAAAGAGTGCTTGTGGTTGCTCACAGACTAGAGCACAGGTTAGGAGAGGAGTGAACACCTCTTCTTTCATTATACCACTTTGGAGGAACTAAGAATTTACAGGCTTCTAGAGATATCTCTGAAAACAGCTTCAAAAACCCCTGGAACTTGGGGCAATACACCTTCCACTTAATGAAGAGCTCAGAAGTCAAGTAATTGGCTGGGAAAATGATCAAACAAGAAAAAATAAGACTACAAAAGGTTACTTTCTTGGTGAAAAGGTATTTTCTTACGATCTTGGGAATGAAGAAGATCAAAGCACACAACAAGAGGAAGACAGCAAGGTCAAGGATCCTATATCCAAAGCCTCCAAGAAAAATATGAATTGGTCTCATGCCAAGGAAGAGCTCAAAAAGGGCTTTAAAAATCAAGTAAGGGAAGTAGAGAAAAAACTGGGAAGAGAAATGAGAGCAATGCAAGAAAATCATGAAAACTGATTCAACAGTTTTGCTAACAGAGACCCCAAAAATGCCGAAGAAAATAACATCTTTAAAAATAGACTAACTCAAATGGCAAAAGATGTCCAAAAAGCCAATGAGGAGAAGAATACCTTAAAAAGCAGAATTGGCCAAATGAAAAAGGAGGTCCAAAAAGAGGTCACTGGAGAAAATAATTCCTTAAAAATTAGAATGGAGCAAATGGAAGCTAATGACTTTATGAGCAATCAAGAAATTATAAAACAAAACCAATGAAAGAAAAAAATAGAATACAATGTAAAATATCTCATTGAAAAAACCACTGACCTGGAAAATAGATCCAAGAGGGATAGTTAAAAATTATTGGTCTATCTGAAAATCATTATCAAAAAAAGAGCTGAGAACATCATCTTTCAAGAAATTATCAAGGAAAACTGCCCTGATATTCTAGAACCTGAGGGTAAAATAGAAATGGAAAGAATTCACTGATCACCCCCTGAAAGAAATCCCAAAAGGAAAACTCCTAGGAATATTGTAGCCAAATTCCAGAGCAAATTCCAAATTCACAAGCAGCCAGAAAAAAGCAATTCAAGTATTGTGGAAACACAGTCAGATAACACAGGATTTAGCAGTTTCTCCAGTAAGGGATCGAAGGGCTTGGAATGTAATATTTCAGAGGTCAGAAGAGGTAGGATTAAAACCAAGAATCACCTACCCAGAAAAACTGAGCATAATACTTCAGGGGGGGAAATGGATTTTCAAAGAAATAGAGGACTTCCAAGCATTCTTGTTGAAAGATCAGAGTGGAATAGAAAATTTGACTTTCAAATACAAGAATCAAGAGAAACATGAAGAGGTAAACAGGAAAGAGAAGCCATAAAGGACTCATTAAATTTGAATTATTTATATTCCAACATGGAAAGATGATATTTGTAACTCATGAAACCTTTCTCAATATTAGGGTAGTTAGAAGGAATATCTGTCTATCTATCTGTCTGTCTGTCTATCTATCTATGTGTGTGTTAGTGTGTATATGTGTATGTGTGCATGTGTATATATGTATGTGTATATTATATATGTATGTATATTTGTGTACATATATGTATCCATATGTATTTAGGTATATATGTGTATTGCATGTATGTATATGTATTTATGTATGTGTATATACATATATATTTATATAGAGAGAGGGAGAGAGAGAAAGTGTGTGAGAAAGAGAGAGAAAGGTGAGAGAGATCATAGGGTGAGATGAATATGAAGGGAGGATACTTAAAAAATAAAATTAAGTGTTGAGAGGAATGTACTAGGAGAAAGAGAAAGGGAGAGGTAGAATATAGTAAAACATCTCACATAAACGACGCAAGAAAGAGCCTCTACAATGGAGGGGAAGAGGGGGCAGGTAAGAGGGAATAAGTGAGTCTTACTGTCATCATATTTGGCTTCAGGAGAAAATAATACACACTCAGTTGGGTATGGAAATCTATCTTACCCTGGAAGAAGGCATAGAGGAAGGGGATAGGAGAGAGAGGATAATTAAAGTGATGACAGATTAAGGGAAGGGATAATCAGAAGTAAACACTGTTGTGGGATCAAGGGAGAGAATGGAATACATGGAGGACAGGATAGAGGGAAATGTCTGTGAATCTTTTGCAACATGACTGTTATGGAAATGTTTTGCATGGTTACTCACGTATGACCTATATTGAATTGCTTGCTTTCTCAGTTAGGGTGGGTTGGGAGAGAGGAAGGAAGAGAATGTGGAACTCAAAGCTTTAACAATGAATGCTAAAACTTGTTTTTGCATGCAACCAGGAGATAAGATGTACAGGCAATGGGGTATAGAAATCTATCTTGTCCTACAGGAAAAAGAGAAGGGAGGGATGGGAGCAGGGTGAGTGATAGAAAGGACGGCAGATTGGGGGAAGGGGTCATTGGGGTACATGCTGTCCTGGAGGGGAGAAAATTTGGAATTCAAAATCTGGTGGAAATGAATGTTGAAAACTGAAAATAAATTATATAATAAAAAACAAAAAAAAGAACTGAAGAAGACAGCATAGAAGCTTGCTCCGCCCCCTAAAAAAAAGAAAAACAGATTTACAGAGCAGATCAAGAAGAAAATATAAGAATAATTGGACTACCTGAAAATTCTGATAAAAAAAGAAGCTTGTTACAATAATATGAAAAATACAAAAAAAAAATTAAAGAAAATTGTCCTAAAGTATTAGAACAAGAGGGGAGAGTAGAAACAGAAAAAATACACTGATCCCCACCTGAAGGAGATCCCAAAAGGAAAACTCACAGGGATATTATAGTTAAATTCTGAAACCCCCACATCAAGGACAAAATATTACAGTAACAAGAAAAAAATTTTTACATATGGTACCACAGTTAGAATGACAGAAAACATAGTGTTGGTGACACTAAAATATCACAGGTCTTGGAACATTATATATAGAAGAGCAAAAGTACTGGGACGTTAGCCGAAAATATTGTACCCAGCAAAGCTAAGAATAATTCTGAATGGAAAAATGGACATTTGATTAACTGTCAGACTTCCAGGATTCTTAAAACAAAAAACAACTCTGAACTGAATAGAAGATTTGACACACAAGAAATATAAGGTACATACCAATGACCAATTAAAAGGGACTAAATAAGGATAGAATGTTTAACTTTTATGTATGGAAAATGTAAAACCTATGTCTAAGATTGTAACTAGTAATTAGGTATCTTATAAGAAAGACTGGGGTAGATCTGAGTATAATATGACTTCAAAAAGTAAAACCATTCAATAACAGTTAAAAGAGTAACTATCTTATACAAATGAGGTGCAAGAGGAAGAACTTTATAGAAGAATTAGATGGGGAAGGGAGATTGTGTGTTCTGGAAACCTACTTTTATTGGGAATTGGTTGAAAAGGGGAAACTACATATACATCTAGAAGAGTATTAAAGTCTTCTAAATTTAGAAAGAAATAAAACTCTAAGGGGATAGGAAAGGGGGAGAAGATAAAGGAGGGATCTTTAGAGGGGAGGGTGAGGAAATAGGTTAAAAGGGGGATATAGAAGGATCTTTAAATTTAGAGGAATGGGAGGATAAGGAAGGGAGATGTAGAGGGAAGGGGGATGGAATAGGTCAAAGGGGTGTACAAAAGAATATTTAGATTTAGGGGAATGGGGGATAAGGGAAAGATTTCTGGAGTGGGGGTAGATTAAGTAATAAGAGAGCAAGCTAGTAAGTAGAAGTAAAGTAGAGGAATTAGGAGAGATAGGAAAAAACATAAACATAAAAACATGAAAATAAAAGTAGGCATAAAACCTCTTAGGGAAAGTATATGTTTACATATGTACGTATCTATCTATCCATCTATATACATATATTTGTATGTTTATATATGTACAGGAGTATGTCAGTATATATCAGTACATATACATATGTACACACACATATATACAGTCATGGATATATAAATATATCCATGCTTAATTGTAACCTTGGGGTGGAAAGTCAAGGGGAGGAAAGGGGGAAAAATAACAAAGTAAAAAGTGTACAGCAGAGAACAAAAAACCTACAAGGAAGCAAAGAAAAGATGGACAGCTTTCAACATATCACACAGTATTTAATATACAGGCTTAATTGAAATAAGTTATTGTTATATATTCTGATTCCTTTCCTATGTTCTGCTGTGCACGTGACATTTTCTTCTTATTTTATATTCAATTTTAATTTTCAAGTTTATGTTTCTTTTTTCTTTTCTTATGTGTTTAAGTTCAAATATTCGTCTAAAATTAAAAAAAAAATTTTTTTTAAATTATGTCCCCTTCTAGGTCCTTACCTACAAATCCCTGGAAATTTGTTCCCTGGCACTCAATCCAATTCTCACTCTAAATTCTCTTTTTTCTCATTTCTAGAACATCACTTTTGGGTTACAGGAGATATCATTCATACCTTGGGACTTAGAAAATCCCATATCCCACTGAAGAAAGCTGACTCTAGGCAAAGAGGAATGTATTTCTGTAATATCAGATTGGAATTCTGCAGGGACATTATTTTATTGTTGCTTAGGTACTATACTGTTATCACTATAATGCAATAATTTATTATTATGTATTTAATATGGATTTATAGGTTGTCCTGAGAATCTATTTGTTTATAAACTGTTTTAATAGGTAACAAATTGCTGGCAACAACCTCTGAAATGCACTTTTGAAAAATGGCATTGAGGAAAGACCACAAGACTTTTTACTCAGAAGACCTGGGTTTGAATCCTACATTTGATATTGATTAGCTCTATGACTCTGGGCAAGTCACTTCACTTCTATGATGCCAAGTTTTCTCTTAAGCAAAAGAAAGATAATAATATATGGGTTACTTACCTTACAGGTTTATTATGAGTAAAATGATTTGTAAACCTGAAAGTGATATGTAAACAAGTCATGATGTCTTGTTAATTCGTAGAATAGGTGACATTTTTTTCCAGGTTAAATACAATAGGGCTTGCTTTCCTTCTGTGAAAGGAACTTGTTTCAATATGATTACTCTTTCTCTTAAAAAAAAAAAAAAACAGTTCATTGACAGAACTAGTCACATTGGAGAGCTGCCATTGGCAGTTAACTATCTTTTTCGTGTTTTAATAAATTGAGTTGAATAATATAAATATAGCCTTACTTCCAGCCTTCAGAAAACCAACTTAATCTTTGAGAATTACTGTTCTTGAAAAACTTCATCACCCTGAGGTCACTCTGGTGATGATTACTCTAAGACACACAGCCTAACGTTGGGCCACAACATTTGACGATCCTGAAAACCTTGAGACATGGGTAGATAGGCCCCTCCAGATTTTGTTCTGCTTTGACCAAGAGTCCTTGTAGATAGGGTCATCTCTGAGTTATCACAGTAGGATTTTCCTGGAGCTTGATACAGGTTATCAAATTTTTAGGGTTACAAAAATTATCCCAGGAATGCTTGTCCCAAAGCAAAAATACCAAGGAGCCAAAATTCTATTCCCTCAAACTGAAAACCAAAATTTTGCTTTTACTATTTCTTTGACTCACTGTCTTCTCAAATACGTACACATGCGTATACCCACAATAACCTCTTCTTCAAAGAAACATTTTATCATTATTTTATCAACTTGTCTTAAAACTGAATCTAATGTGAAATGACTTCTACTTCAGTCCTCAAATGTAGAAGGAATTACACAGCAGAATTCCAGGAACTTCTTCCTATATTGTTTGATATACCTCAAAGAGTTCTATTAAATATTTAAACTGACCATATTCTAAATTACCCAGTGTTACATAGAGTTATATAAAAAGAGCAAGGAGGACAAAGGATGGGAGAAGATAACTGAAGGAAAGACAAAAGAAGGCATGAAAGAGAGAGAGAGAGAGAAAGAGAGAGAGAGAGAGAGAGAGAGAGAGAGAGAGAGAGAGAGAGAGAGAATGGGGGAGGAGGTAAAATGAAGGAGAAAAAAGAAGAATGAAGGAAGGATGAATCTCTGTTTCACTGGACTTTGTAAATCTCTAAGGCTTCTTCCAGCTTTAAGATTCTACCACTCTTTGATAAAAGCCTTCTATGTAAGTGAATTTGCTGGCTCAGGCCTAGAAGTGATTGACAGCTGTGTCTGGGTCCCCTGAGGAGTAGCTTCCCAGTGATTCCTATTATAGATGAACTGTTTCTTCAGAGTGGTCTAGTCACCATTATCTCCAAGAGACATTCATAATAGCTACCTCCATGCTGCCCCAGAGCTAAAGACCTAGACTGTTGTTGTTGTTTTGGAGAAAAGGGGGAGAAGAGATGTCCCTGACTGAATTAAATTTGTCTATTTCCTTCATATCATCAAATTTAGAAAAATACCATCCCAATATCATAACACTTTCCAGTGAAAAAGAAATGAATAGATCTCTAGCTTCTTCAAAATATTCAGAAACAGGTAATTTTTTGAGTTGTATGAGACCTCAGAGGTCATCTAGTCTAACAAGTAGCTCCAAAGAATTTTTAATGTCATATGTCTAACAAATGGTCATCTAGATATGCTTGAAGATCTCCAATAAAAGTGAGCCTACCAGCTCCAAAATCATCCCATTCTACTTTTGGAGAGCTCTAGTTGTTAGAAAGCTTTTTCTGACATCAAGACTGAAATTACCCCTTTGCACCGTCCCTGGTTCTGCCCTCTGGAGCCAAACAGAACAAGGCTAATCTCTCTTTTATGTGACAGTCCCTCAAATGCTTATCTTTGCTTCAAATGTGCTTCCCCTAGACTTCTTTTTTCCAAGCTAAATATCCCCAGTTCTTTCAACTGGTCCTCATATGACATAGACGCTTCACCATCTTTATTGTCCTCCTCTAGACACTCTTCCACTTATCAATGTCCTTCTTCAGCCAAGCTAAGAGAACTAATAGAATAGCAAACCTATATCCTTGCCTTAATTTAATTCAAGGCAATTAACTAATTCTTAGAGCAAGGGTTCTTTACTGTTTTTAGTGTGCCATAAACCTCTTTGGCAGGCTGGTAAAACCTCTCAATCCCTTCTCAGAATAGTATTTTTAAATATCTAAAAGAAACTTACATGATAACATTATCATATATTTGAAAAGAATAGCAAGTTGTACATTTACAGTTTCATGTGAAATCAAATTTTTTTATTATAATATATTGTAGAAATGTTTGTTTTGTTTCATAAATTAAAAATAAAATAAAAATTTAAAATGTCTACAGAGGAACCCAAAAGTTAGTGAAATGAAAAAAAAAAGAGGTAATTATTTCCCTCATCCAAGTTCATGGGGGCCTTAAAATCAGTGTACAGATCCATGTATGGACCCTTGTTTAAGAATCCCTCCTCTAGACTGTGTATGGAAAAAGAACATGGGATTAGGAACCAGAAGAACCTGATTGCTCATTCCAACTTTGTTACTTCATAGCTTTGGACAAGTCCTATTACTTCTTAGTTGAGTTGTACCTGACAATTCTGGAACCTGGGCTAAATTCAAATTCACATAAGCTAAGGTTGGGACAAGGAAATGTTAGGTACCACTTCTGTGGCATTTGATGTAGATTGGAGACAAAGGTCCCAGGAGTTGAGGAAAACGAGGGATTTGAAGGCTGGAGTGTTAAAAAAAAAAAAAAAAAGAAAGCAAAGATGGAAATGTAGCAAAAGGCTGTAAGACAAATATTGAACTTTTTGGAGATGAGGGAAAGTGACCTCAGAAGTGGTTGCTAAGTCATTATGGCAGAAGAATGTTTTGATAGTGGAAGTGGGGAAGAGGAGATATGCCTGATCTTCCTGTCTGTTCCGTGTATCATGAGTAGCAGAAGGAGGACCCATCCTTGGTGGTTGTTGTTATTCAGTAGTTTCAGTCATGTCTGACTTTTGGTGACCTATTTGGGGTTCTCTTGGCAAGGATACTGGAGTGGTTTGTCATTTCCTCTCCAGCTCATTTTATAGATGAGGAAACTGAGGCAAACAGGGTCAAGTGATTTGCCTGGGGTCACTACTATTTGTCCTTCTTTCTCAAAGAGTATTCCTGATATCAGGAAGGTGATGCCATGACACGCAAGTGAATTACATTTGAGTAAGCGAGGGCTGTGCAGAGTTGCCATCCTCACTTTCTCCTCCACAGCCATCTAGGTCCAGTGGCCAGATATGGATCAGGACAACTGGAGATGGCCCAGGATGCAGTGGGATACCTTGGCCTTTTCAAGCTAAGGGTCCTCTGAGGGAAAATAAAAATCAGAATGGGGGTGCCTGGAAGAAAAACCTGTTCCAGGGGTCCTCCTAGACAGCTAGTAAATATCTGAGGCAAGATTTGAACTCACAAAGATGAGTCTTCCTGATTCTAAGCCCAGTACTCTGTCCTCTGTGCCACCTGGCTACCCTGTCATACTTAGATATGGCACTAAAAAATGTAGTGTCTTCAGGAGAAAACTAGGTTGCTATGAGCATCAGAGGATAGAAAGTATGTAAGAGATAGGACTCTAAAAATCAAAAGATCATAGATTAAAAGTTCAGATGAACTTTAGAGGAAACTGAGACCCATAGGTGTAAAGTGATTTCCCAAGATCACTCAGGTGGAAAGTAACAGCGTTTGGCCTCTATCTTAAGTTCTCTGACTAAATTCAGCAGTTTTCCTCAACAGAAGAAGATTCCAAAGAGAATGAGATGGGACTGACTCTGTGACTTCATTGAAGTAAGGAATTCCCCATAAGAAAACTCCTCCTACCAATGAAGAAAGATCTTCATGTTCGCTGCAATTTAGTCCCAAAGAATTGCCCTGGGGACACTAAGAGGTTTCCATGGTCACTTATGCCCAGGGTTACACAGTCAGTATACATCAGTGTTTATCTGACGTAAAGGCTAATTCTCTATCGGCTGCATCAGATTAGAACAAAGAGGAGAATAGTGAAATGGAGAAAAGCTGGGGGTGAGTGGAGCAGCAGAGGTGGGCAGTCAGGAACAAGGAATTATAGAGCCTCATTTAATTGTCACTAAGCTTTGGAGTGCTGTGTGCTTCAGATTCCAAGGCTAGGAAATTCATTGCAAGAAAGGGATTGGGGGTAGGAAAAGTCATAACATGCTGCCCCAAGGGGAGGTACCAGCCTTGGGAAGTGGATGGAGAGGGATGTAATAGCTACAGATGCTTGGCAGGGAAGGGTGGTGGCAGCCCAGATGGCTAGGCAAAGGAGATTACTGGGGGGGCCAGCTAAACTGGGGTGGGGAGGAAATAGGGGGTCTTGGGATAGAAAGTGCAATGTGGCAGGGGAAGAGAAATTGTGTCCTTGAAGATATTGGCATTTAGGCAGTAGCCTGGTAGCCCCACTCGAAACTCTGCCTCTCAGGGTCTCAGATTCTTTAGCTGTCAAATAAGACAATGGAATAGAAAATTGCCAAGGTCCTTTCTAGTTCTATTTGTTAAGATCTACTTGAAATAACTAGGCTATTGTCATCATTTGTAAATGACTGTAAGGCAGAGACATATGTATTTATTTATTGATTCATTCATTCATTTATTTATTTTTGTCCCCTAGGCAGAGTAAATAAGAACTCTCCTCTACATAAAAATAGGTAAACATTGACAGAGTTTGTTAATTGGACATTAAAACCACACCTTAAAATTGCAACCATAATTTAGCTCTTTACAGTTCATCTCTCTCTTACCTCACCATTCATCTTAAATTTAATTTTGTTTTCTCAGGTAAAGAGGATCCAATCAGGAAGTAAATCTGAGGCAACTTTCTACCTAGAATAAGGGATAGTCTTAGCCATCTTACTTATAGTAAGTTCATTTTCTTTTAAATGCCTTGTTCCAATAAAGAGAAATCGCTTGAATGCAAGTGTGACAGCTGACAACAGAACTGTTTTTTTTCACCTTCCTTCTAATTGCAAAACTAAGGATGTGAAAAATAAGATGAGCAGCTCATAGTTTGGGCATCAGATCCTCAGGCGGCATCACCTAGTTTCCATGAGCCCAGGACTTGAAAGTATTCAGATAGTCACCCTATAAACTCGGTCTTTCCCTTGTAACTAACTCCTTTATCCTTGCCACCTGTGTCTCTGTTTTTCACTTCTCCTTTCCAATCATTTTATTCTTTCCCCCTTATTGAAATACTTTATCGTGAAACCTACTTCATTTTAATCTCTTCTTTCCTACAACTCAATTCTATCACTTTTTTCTTTTTGTTTTCTTTTGCTAGGGCTTCTTGGGAATTGACTTTTGTGGGTGAACTCTGCAGTGTTTCTGACTGCAAAAACATGCTGCATATTCACTGAGCTTAATGATATGGGAAGCAGGTGAAGGCCTGGCTAAAAGAGGAAGGAACAGATGATTGGTAAATGTGATTAAGGCAGGTGAACATGTTGCTGGCAGGTGAAAGTTTCCGTTGGTCCCTAAGGGATGAACTGAATAACCATTGTGATAGGTAAGGGAATTAATACTTAAGAGTAGAACTGAGAAACAGAAGCTTCATACTCCAATTTCATCGATACTGTTGACTCATTCCTGACTGCAGGAACATTACTTAAGGACTCTGTCTGTTTTCCTCATTTATAAAATGGGGTAGTAAATCTTACCCACCTTGGAAGGCCTTGTGTGCATTAAATAAATATTGTAAAATGGTGTCACTGTAAAAAGTGCAATATAAATGTCAAGTATTATTCTTCTATTTTGTATGATAAAATACTATTTTAGTCAATAGAAGACTTAGTGAGCAAAACATTACTGTGTTAATTAAACATGGGATTGTGCTAAATCATTAGGTTAATTTTCCCTGAACATTTTGTAGTCCTTACATTAGTTACTATTAACTAACACAGCTTGACAAATGCTTCCATTACTGGATTTGTGTGTGGTGCTATTTTCGGTTAAGGGAAACTATTAGGAATACATTGGTTAATAGGAAGAGTTTTCAAGGGTTGTAATTCCGAGGCATTTTTTTATTTAACTTTTAGATAGCCCAGACTTGCCTGTGAATGTTTTACTGATGCCTAAAAATAATGGCCATGTTCAGGTCTGGCTAAAAATATCTGTAATGTTTGGGTGAGGCAGCCCCAGGAAGGTTGCAAATTCCAGCTCAGTGGGAGATTGACCTATTCAGCAGAAAGATCAGGCTGCTGTCAAGGTTCTGTTCCCCCCAACAAACACACATAGAAGAATTTTAGATAAGATTGAAGTATCAGTCTTGGTAGCTGAAGGAAAATACACACACATATCTTTTTTTTTTTTTTTTTGGATTCAAAAAGTATTTATTTTCAAGTTCTATTGACTTCTGTAGCACTAAAGAAGCCCCATTACCATTTTGCCTCTATTTACTCATTAACCATCCTCATTTCTCTGATTGTTTAATGGAATACAATACAATTCCAATAATAAGGAAAATGAAAAAAAAATACAGAGACCATCTTATTCACTCAGGTTTCTTGGCAAGTGAAAAATAAGATGAAATATAAGGTCAACATCAATTTAGAATAGTAGCTCATTTGCAAAACATTGTCAAGGACCCTTAAAACCTGTGTTCAGAATCAGCTCACAACAAACAGAAAACACACACATACACAATCTGAGGGGAAAAATTAATTTGTGGAGAGCTTGATGATCCAGCTAAGCCAGATAACCCTGAAAGCTTTTGTAGATGAAATTGGAAGGAACACAACAAATGGATGCTAAATGAAACAGATCTTTTGGCTTTGTTGTAGGGAGAATACAAAATATTGAGATATTCTCATTGATGTTAACTCCACAAGAAAGATAAATTAGGTGTTTATTTCAAAATTACAAAATTTTGAAAGAAATTCAAATTATATTCTTCACATGATTTCTTTTTATAAGCAATATGTGTGTATTTGTGTGTATGTGTGTGTGTGTGTGTGTGTATCCCCACACCATAGAAATCATGCAAGGATTACAATGCACATCTAAAAACTGATTGAGGAGATAATATTGTAAAACACATAATAGAAGTTTTGGTGGAAAATATAACAGTGCTTCCTGCTTCAAAATTGGTCATTATAAGTTCAATAAAACACATGAAAAATTACCGAAGACTATCATACTTAGAATCCTTTAAGTAATGAGCTTCAGTTAACAATGCATTTAAAAAGTTATCATAGAATATAGAACTCTGTAGTGGATTGGCCACATTTGGAATATCCTAATCTAAATAATCAATGAAAGACAATGTTGCATCATAGAGGGAGGACTGGGCCAGGCTAGCCTTGATTACAAGTAAGTCATTTGACCTCTTAATGGCCCAGTAACTCTCTAAAACTATAAAGCTTCAGGAAAATGGCTTACGTTTATTGGTAAGGGGAATGTCCACCCAATCATTGGTCCGGACCAAATTTTTTTTAAAGTCATAATACTCAATATACTATGGAAAGTACTTGGCAAGGATAATTAAATAGATGACATCAGAAAATGTGGTTGCCCTAGAAACGAAAACTATACAATTTTAAAGAACCTAAGGCATCAAATCTTAAAGAAGGGAGGGTTCCAAAAGAATAGGAAACTTCAAAGATTTGATGATAAATTTTTATGGAAAGAGGCAATTGCAAAGGTCTTAGCAACTTCAAACCATTTATTTCTGCTTTCATTTTTCCATACAATCTTTTTGACAATGGTCTTTGTACACATCGAAGGTCTCCTTATTGAAAACATGAGAAGGAAATAAGCAAGTTTGATAGATGGGTTTCTGCAGGTGAACAAACCTGTAAGATCACAGACATGATTGAGAGATATGGGGAATATAAGATTCTGCTGTACTTACTGTAATACTGTTTTTTAAATATACTTCATTTATTTTAACATCCATTTTTTTAAAATTTTGAATTCTAAATTCTCTCCCTTCCACCAGCCCCTCTCCCACCAATTGAGAAAGCAAACAGTATATTCATTATACACCTGAGATCATGCAAGGTAGATTTCTGTATTAGCCATATTGCTTTTTTAAAAAAGCAATAAAAGTAACGTGAAAAATACTTCGATCTGCACCAGAGTTCATCAGTTCTCTCTTGGATATGAACAGTATTTTTTCTGTTATTAGTCTTTTGGAATTGTTGTGGTTCATTGTATTGATTAGGTTAGCTAAGTCTTTCACGGTTGATCATTGTTACAATGCTGCTTTTACTGTATACACTGTTCTGGTTCTGCTTACTTTGCTTTGCATTAGGTCCTATGTATTCCCATGTTTTTGTCTGAAACTATCCTCCTCATCATTTCTTATAGCAAAATAGTATACCATATACCATAACTTGTTCAGTTATTCTCCACTTGATGGGCATCCCCCCAATTTCCAAATACTTTTATCTATCACAGAAAGAGTTTCTACAAATATTTCTGTACATATAGTTCCTTTTATTTTTCTTTGATCTCGTTGGGATACAGATATAGAATGGTATTGCTGAGTAACAGGGTATGCCTAGTTTTATAACCTTTTGGATATACTTCTAAGTTGTTCTCTAGAATGGTTGGACTAGTTCACAACTCTACCAATAGTTTATTAGTGTCCCAATTTTTCTACATCCTCTTCAATATTTGTCCTTTTCTTTCATGTTGTTTTATTTTGCATTTATCTAATTAATAATGATTTGGAAAATTTTTTCATTTGATAGCATTGATTTATTATTTTGAGAACTGCTTGATCATCTTTGACCTTTTATCAATTGAGGAATGGCTCTTAATTCTATAAATTTGGCTCAGTTCCCTATTTGACAAATGAAGCCTTTATCAGAGAAACTGGTAAAATTTCCCCCTTCTTTCCTTTTAATTTTGGCTTCATTGGTTTTGTTTATACAAAATCTCTTTAATTTCATGTAATAAAAAATTATCCATTTTACTTTCCATGATCCTCTCCACCTTGTTTGGTTATAAACTCTTTTCTTGTCTAAGTAACTAACAAGTAGATTTTTCTATGCTCTCCAAATATGCCTATATCACCTTTTATGTCTAATTCATGCACCCATTTTGACCTTATCTTGGTATATATTATGAGATGTTGGTTTATGCCTAATTTCTACCATATTGCTTCCCAGTTTTTCCAGCATTTTTTGTCAAATAGTGACTTTTTGCCCCCAAAGCTTGGATCTTTGAGTTGATTTTTTTTTTCAGTTTGACTTGGTAGAACAAAATAGAACCTTGAAGAGTGACACCATGATGTGTTCCAGTTTCATCATCTGTGAAATAGATGTCTGAAACTAGGTGATCCTTAATATATGTCTACTACATGTATATAGTAAAATCTTGCTAGACTAGGAATGAAGCAACTACAGAGATAATTTTGTCATGGAAAATGTACTGCGTCATGTCCACATGCAAAAAATAAAAAGTATTTCCTATCTCTTTTAAGCTTCTCCAAATGTTCATATTGTGGATGACGTTGTATGTACTGATCATTTTAAGCTCTAGAGGACTACAAAGTATATTTAGTGAAACCCACAATAATGACCTGATTATCCAAACTGAGGGAAAAAAATTGATGAAAGCTGCTTATTTTTCAGACCATAACAAGTAAATAGATGAACATTCCACAGAATAACTTTTTTTCTCTCTGTCTTACTGTCTGTCTTTTTCTCTCTCTCCATTTCTCTATCTGCCTCTGCTTCTGTCTCCTTCTCCATATACGTACACATATAAACACATATATACGCACATATACAAACATATATACACATCTGAATAGGCCCTAATTCTTTGCCAGGTCTAGCTCAGACCATTCCAATGATTCAAGCTTAGAACTGGAATGCAATGAAACAATGTAGATTATAAAAAACAGTAAGTGACTCAAAGTATTTAAATGACACTTTTTTATATTACTAAAAAAAAATACCACTGCCAATTTCCATTTCCACGTTCAACAAAGTAGCATTACTGGATCAGAATGAGGTCAACCGGGGCAGTGATATTTTTAGTAACCTGTGCCTGAGCTCCCTGCTTAGATTGGGAGCTTTATTCCTCACCTACCAAGGAAGCTATATTGATGGTTCAAACACATCTTCCAAACGAACCAAATTCCAAGGAAAATGTCCTAGGTCCTTAAAAGAGAAACCAGCCCAGTCTATGTAAAACAAATTCCATCCTTACCTTAGTTCTAAAGATGGACAATGAATTAGAACCAGAATTGAATAGTAGATTATGATGGATCATATTTGGGAAATAGCATAGTACTTTCAGTGAGCTCAGACTGCTAGCTGCTGGAAAATAACATTTTCTTAACTGTAATATTTTGCTAGGGATACCGTATGGCTCTGAATCATTGAATACTGGCATTGGACAGATACAAGATTTTAGATGTAAGTAGGCTGGATCATGTTAACAACAAATTATACACCAAAGTCAAGCCAAAAGACTTAATTGAGAATATCAATAACTGATTAAAAGGGAGTAGATTGAAAAGTTGAGAAAATGTTGAATTTGAAAGGAAGCTATGGGGTTAAATTCCACATCATACACTTTAATAACTAGAGTTATAGATAAGTCACTTAATTTGAGTCTCATTTTTCCTCATATATAAAACAAGAGTAATAATATCTGTAGTACTTACCTCTCATAATTGCTGCATTGATCAACTGAAAGAGTATATGTAGGGTGTAATGAGATAATGAATATATCACAGTGTAAATGCCAGTTATCATTATGTATGGGAAAGCAACAGCCCAAGTAACTTATTGGTACCCTTGATATGTTAAAAGTAGAAGACTTCCAGAATAGTTAGGCCCTCTGTGAAAGATGTATAGAAGAATTTCATTGTGTTCTAGTGTCTAGTAGCATCAGCACCTTATTTTAGCATTCTCCTATTGGCTCCAAATTAATATACAGTATATGAAGAATTTAGAGACACTAAGGTCTGAATGTGATAAACATCTTCGAGAACATCCAGAAGAACTAAGGCAAATACTATGGTGCCACTGTTACATCTTCTCTCTCCTACTCACTCCCAGTACTCAATTTTCCAACTCACAGTAATTCATTTCAACTACAGTCTCTCACAACACTACCCACCACTCTGAATCAAGGTTTAATTTCTGAGAACCATAAATATTCTCTATGAAATTTTAATCAACTGATCCCCTTCTATAGAAATGGAAGATAGAGTTTAATCTTTATGCACCTACTCTAGGCTGAATCCAAGACACATGCCATCGTAATTCAGATCTGATTTTTGATGTACTGTTCAGTGTCTGGGCTCAAAAGTAACAGAATAGCTTTGACGAAAGGTGAATCCAGAGAGAGGCTTGGTGCCAAACCAAAGAGACGACGACCACAGCAACAGCAAAAATGTGCAAAGGAAAATGAAAACATCAAATCACCCCCAGTGGAACCCCAGAACATTACCTGGCTATTTACTACCATACTTTCCCATGTTCAGCACTGTGAATTTTATCAAAGATCCGCTGATTTGACATAAACCAGCACTATTTTGAAGCACTGATACCGAAATATTCCCTTCACTTTAATGTAGGTGCCCACAGAGTTGTCAAAGTGTATCCCTGGTGTGTGGCCTCAGCTGCATTACTCTGTCCTTGCCACCCCTACTTACAACAAACAGATTACATTGGCTTAAAGATAAAATTTCACTAATATTTTTTGAACCTTTAAAAATACATTTGAACATATCCCTGAAAATTTATTAGGCTCCTTCACTTCAAGTGAAGGACAAAACTTGTTCTCTGATGACCCAGTTACATGACAAATGGAAAACACTTTGAGGAACTTAAAGAGCTATGTAAATATCAGCAATAAAAGATTGAGGAAGATGAGAAGAAAAATAAAGAGAAGAGAGAGAAGAAGAAGAGAGAGGAGGAAGATGAGACTATTAATTTCAGTTATCTGGTTTGGTGAGGAAATTTCCCTAATTTGTTTCTATTTTCCTTCGAGGTTCTGGCTTCACAGAAGATCCTTCTGCAGTCCAATGAAGCACTTATTTTGGAATGGCAGGATTAAAAGGAGAAGTATAAATGTGGACATTTTTTGACCAAATCAGTCATAATGTATGACACTTTAGACAAACTAGTTGTCTTAATGAATGATCTGTTTTATCTCAATTAATATAATTGACTTTTTGAATTACTTAACTTGACCTAGCATTTTAAAAAATAAATTCGAATTTTTCTGGTTTTTTTTTTTTTTAAGATTCTATCACATGCATAGTGAAGACCAAAGCCCATGTCAGTCCTCAAATATATTTTACATATTTTCTCTTGGAGGACATCTGTACCTTGCATAGTTTTGCAGTCTCTTCCAACCTATCTCTTCTCAGCTGCTCTGTGTTTTTCCATCTCTCAGGAGGGGTTAATTCTTTACAGCTGCATCCTGCTTGCCAAGAATCTCACATGTGCAAATTATTAATCTTTTTCTATTGCTACAGTAACTCCCCAGGCTATAAACACCCCCTACCTAAAACTGGCCCCTTTCCAAAAAAACTTTTGTATTTTTCTCTCCAAAGATAATTCAGTCTCCTGCAATTTACAGTGTTATTTATAACAATTGTTGAGGTATTAGATCTCAATTCTAAGTAATTATTTACAAATTAAAATTTAATTTGGAAATGTAAACCCTAGCACTGATTAATGATTGCATGATGTCTGTCCCAAGGTGTTTTCTTTCTTTCTCTAAAAAATAAAGTCATTCTGGTCCGACATTTTTTTCAAGTTCATTTTAAAAAATATTTATTTAGCTTTTTGTTAATGTCCTTTGCTATTAAATAAAGCTTATTGTTGCAGATGTTTTAAACTATCTGAAATGTGGGATACATATGTATGTATGTACATATATATGCATATTTATGTGTGTGACCCTATGCACAGATGAACTTTGGGGCAAATGACCTTAGGTGAATATTAATGAAGAGGTAAGGCTCATTCATATAATTTTCTGAATATTTAATCTTATTTGTTATCTTTGGAAATAAATGTTCGTTAATGTGCTTGTGCACATATGAATATATGCATATACACAAATATGCAAGCATTGTAAAATGCATAAGCACATTATATAAATGTGAATATACACATATTTTTATATAATTACATAGGCCTAAATACACATTGTGGGTTTATATTATTTTTTGTTTTTAAAGAAGAAAATAAAATAAGATTATATAAATACCCCCCAAATTGTATCAATCCATCACCTTCTTACTCGCATAGAAAAATAGAATTAATTGTAAGTTAATTTGTTGCATCTTCTTTTAGTCCAATCTGAGAAGTCTGCTGTTTTGGCTGCTTCTCTCTCATCTGATTTTCTGATTTTTCCTTTATTTCTTAGCTATTGGTTGAATGCTATTATGACACTTCCAACCTTCAAAATAAATCACTTATTTTGAAAGTTAGATATGTCATAATAAAGCATTAAGACTCTCCAGACAGTGCATTTCTAGGCGATTACATGCCTCCAGTGGTGTTATAAGGCACAAGGCAGAGGGCCCACTGATTTTAACCACCTGACAAGTGCAATAATCCCCCAGAACTGCAAGGCCTGGAGCATCTTATTGCTGTTATGAAACAGAATTTATAAATAAAAATAAGGAAAACAGCCAGAGCTGTGCACTTACTGGCCATCATTGACATTGATATGACAGCCAATCAGAAATTTCCATTTATGCCAAGATTGCCAAACCTATAATTTTCACTACCCTAAAAACTATCTTAAGGACATATTAATGTGGTTCACCTACAATGTGTATTTAAACACAAAGGAAGTTTAAAGGTAGGTTAGTTGTAATTCAGACACACCATCTTTTTAATATATACAGGGAGCCTCCCTGTAGGCCAATTAAAAGAAGCCTCCAAACAGTGCTGACTTTTAATTCACTTAGTATTTGTAACTTGTGTTACATTTACACATTTTTAGTTAAGAGAGATCTGGAAGAAGCAGTGAGGACAATAGATTTGAATTCCAGTTTGCATTATTTTAACTGAATCTTAAGCCTTTTTTTTTTTTTAACAAAAATTGGGGATGGGGGAAGAGGAAAGAGGCTGAAAATGCAGAAGAAACAAACTTGGGTAGGTTATTTTCTCATCACCTGAAATATTATAGTTTTAAAATGTCACTGTGTGCAATTTTGTCTAAGAAGGCACTCACTAGAGTCCACAGCTAAAGCTACAGTTAAGCAGAATTTTACAAAGGACAGATACAAAGAAGTGATTTTTTCCTCCTCTCTCTCTATAAAAATAGAACTTCAGAAATGTCATGGCTGACACATTTAGCTGCTGGACATTGAAAATCCTCTTTCTGACTCACAACCTGTGACTGGAACTCTGTCAGAGTAATCAAGAACTGTTATACTGTAGTATACAAGCAGTGGGGGAGGTTTGCTAGCATTAACTTGGTTTTTTTTTAAAGAAACATATATGTGTGTGTATGTATGTATGCACATATACACATATATGGAATATATATATATAATTAAATATGGATCACATACTTCAAATTAAAAATATGGACAGAACTAGAAGGGTTAAGTAGGGGGGATAATTTTTTTTAAATGTACCTATCTGACCATGCTATTAGCCTTCATATTACATGTTGTATTTGGATAGTAAAGAGTATAGATGCTAAGAGCAATCCATGCTTGATTGGTGAAAAGTAGTCTAAGGTTATCTTCTGTTGCTACCTCCCAGTGTTTGATGAGAGCTGTAATAAATATGACCAGGAGAGGATGTATCATTAAAAAAAAAAAAAGCCACCAGTAATTAAAAGGTAATTCTGGAATGTTGTTCCTCTAATTTGACCTTATCTGTATTTCAGGATTTCTCTGATATAAAGTTGAGGGCAATATATTGAATGATTATCAGTGTCCAACTTGAACTCCTCCCCTTTGTCCCAGATGAGAGATCTGCCTAGTTGCACTTTGTCAGTTTGTCAGTTTTATTTTTCTCCTTACAAACTTGCACTCTTTAGAAAACACACGATATTCATGTTTGTTCCACTGAGGAAAGCAGAATTTGGCCAGATTAGAACAAAAACAAGGCACAAAATAGATCAGAACCAGTCTAACGAGGAAAGGATTCTGTTTTTCTGTGTCCCAACAACACTTTGTTATGAGACACTTTAAAATTCTGGTAAAATTTAAAGGTTGTTCTGTCCATTCAAACGTTTTTGGCAATGGTAGCACTTAAATGCACAATATGTATTCATTCATTCAATCAAAAACCACTTATTAAGTGCTTATGTTGTGCAAGGTCCAAGGGTAGAGAAATATAATGCAGTCTCTTTCCTTGAGGAGCTTGAAAAGGTTTTTGTTATAGTGACCCCAAAATGAAGCTCATTGTCAAATGCTTTATGACTGGAGAAGATATTTAATTTTTTAACTAGTAGTTGATTTGGGGCCCACATCATGTGGTTACTCCTTATCACTGAGGTTCTTTTTATTGCAACCGCTGGTGTTAGACAACTTTATAGGCCTTAGAAACAGTTGTTTCATCTCCTTTGGGCCTTTGTTACTAACAGGAAGCCTGGTGGGTTCTGTGCTCAATATGCCCAAAACAGAACTTCTCTTTCCCCCAACAGACTCTTCTTCCTAACTTCCCTATGTCTACTGAGGGACAGGAATCCTCAAAACATCCAGATTTGCAACCCTAGAGGCATGTTCAACTTTTGACTTTTCCTCATTCTCCCTCCTCCCCCATACTTACCTATCAAATCTTGTCGATTCCACCTATACAACACTTCTGCCATCTGTCCTCTTCTTTCCACTGATGTGATGACCACCCTGGTTCCTCATTCCTGCTGTTTCAATAACCTCTTTATTTGTCTCCCTACCTCAAGTCTCTCCACACAGCTGCCAAAGTAAGATTGCTGAAGCATAGACCTGATTGAGCTGGCCACATCTCAGCCCTCAAAAAAGCTCCCGTGACTCTATTGCTGAGAATAAAATACTAACTCTTCAGATTGACACTTAACACCCTTTATAATCTCACTCCAACCTACCTTCTAGGCTTATGATACATCACTGCTCTTTAAACACTCTATGTTCTAGCAGAACTGATGGCTTGCCTGCTGATCTCCACTTACTGCATTCTGTCTCCTTTCTCTGTGTTTTTGAATGGACTGTCCTTTATATTTCACTCCCCCCTAACCTCTGCATCCCTGAAGCCCTAGTTCCCAACAAAGCTCAGCTCAAGTGCCACCTTTTTCATGAGTCTTAAATATATACATGTATATACACACATGTATATATACATATATGTATGCACACACATGTGTGTACATCTATATCTGTCTATATCCCCGAGATACAAACTCCATACCCCTCGTTACTTTTGCATTTACCTTGTAGATGCTTTGGATTTATTTATATGTGTATGAGACCACATCTATCCTCTCCAAAAGAATTCTATTTCCTTGAGATAGAGTCTGTTTTACTATTATACTTTTACCTCCTACCTACCATGGCGCCTAGCACATAGCAGCTATGTATTAAATGCTTGTTGATTGATGGTCTAACTATCTTCAGAAACTACTCCTCTCCTAAAACAAGGTACCTGTCACCTTCTTCACTGAAATCTCAGCTTCTTACTATGCTTTCATACTCCCCCACACTCTCAAATGATTTTCTTTTCCTTCCTGGTCAGCATTTAATGTTCTAGAAACTCTTTGACTATTCTTCCATCAAAATTGACTTCTTTTGTTACCATTCCTTTAGGATCTCACATGTGTGCATGTGTGTGCATGTGTGCGTGTGTGTGTGTGAGACAGGAAGTAAATCTGGATGCTAACCTGTTAATTTGGCACCATTTCCCAGAAACATCGGCCTTTTGCTGTTTCCCTAATCACAGTATGTATGTGGCTACTTAGTTCAGCCATAGGTATATCAGCCTTGTTGATAGATAGTATGGCATTTGTGACCTACATTAAACATTTCGGGCCATTGACATAAGGTTTAATTCACTATTTCACGCAGTTACTAAAGGGTTTCCTAGTGACCTGAAGTTTCCTAAGTGCCTACTCTTATTACCTGAGAATGAAGTAAGTTGGAGGGAGAATCAGGTTGAATAACTATTACCCTAGTGCCAAGAAAAAGTAAATACAGATTTTCAGTGCATTTACCGTCCTCCAAGGGAGTAATTTACACACTGGAAGAATCATGCTCATTGATTATTAGGTTTTTTTGTAGCAACCTTCCTTAGTTTATAAATTACAATTAAGCAATTTACAATCCACAGGTTAAATACATGTTTCCAGAAGATGTATTTATTATACTCAAAAGTTTGCCTTTTATAGCTCCATCAGAGAGGATCCCTATGCAAACTTGACTGGTAAATTATACATTTGGGGGAAAGAAAATAGAAAAAGGTAATAAGAATGTATGTCTTCCTACTGGGCACATTAATACATCATTTCTGTGTTATAAAAATAAAAAAAAAGGAGTCCTTTGCTGATACATGTATGGAGCATTCTGTTCCCATGGAACTCTTACTCTCTAAAATCCTTTAGATTTTAAAGCCGATTAATTAGCAGTTCATGGGCAAAAATGAGGTATTTTATGACTCTGTTCCCTCAGAGTGAATAATAATATCAGTTTAAAATTCTTGTGGGCAAAATTCTTCCTGTATTATTATACCCAGCTCAGCACCAGAGTTTTCATTCCTTTCAAATAAGACCCTAAATCTAATTCTTCTTAAGCATACTCATTTGAATATTTGAATTTTAATCTGTCACACCCACCTTTTTAACACCAATTCCTACCCTTCCCTGGCCATTTAATTCTTTTCCATCACTCTACATCGCATTGATGGGTGACCCAGTAGTGGTGTTTCCTTATGACAGAGCACACAGCCTTACAAATGAAGCCCATCAATTCAGCCACATGGTGCCAATTCTTGGCTGTGAAAGAATTCCTGCCACTGATTTTACCCTTCCCTTGAGGTAACCACTCCACTCCATGACACCAAGTTGTGTGGTGCATGGAGGTTTTAAAATTCACTGCTAACTAAGGTGGATGCATTTCCTGACCCCACTAGTGGGAATTGAACTAAATTCTCTCAAGTGCTGTAGGAACTAATTAATATGCATCTTATTCCAGGAAAGAATCATTATTTTATGGATATTGGTATAAGGGGGATGGCTGCCATAATGGCTAATCGCTCTGGACAAACTCCTGTTTCTGATAATCATAGATCTAGCACTGGAAGGACCTCAGAGGTCATGTAGTCCAACTCCCTCATTTTATAGGTAATGAAACTGAGAAATAAAGCCTTTGTTTAGATAAGGATTTTCAATTTCTAATTTAAAATGAAATTCTATGTATAATTGTTATCATTGCTTCAAATTTTGTTTCCAAGAACCACCATGTTTTCCACTATTTAATTCTATTTTTCTAATTAGACAGAAGTGACATACAACTTTGAAGAGGAGCCAAAAAAATGTAAAACTGACAAATTTGAGGATCTTTATGGCAGAATTTAGAAATTACATGAGATTAAGGTGAAAATAAAAGGTAGGAAATGGATTCATTAAATCTACTCTCTGAGTGTAAAGTGTTTAAAGTGTTGCATCTTTAGGAATCTGAATCATGTAATGACTGGTGAGCCTAACTCAAGTGAACTGTGAACATTTGAAATGGTAAATAGAAAGGGAGGAAAGAACCTAATATTTGAATGATTTTAGGTTAATTTTCTAAACTCAGAAGTTTGGTTAAGCTGCTTCTGGCAAGCAAGGAGGGCAGCCTTCCACCACATTTAAGTGCAGGGAGTGGAAATGCTAGGAGAACTGGCATTAGATCTGAGTGCTGGTGCTAAGAGGAAGTCTTGCCATTATGTAACAGAGCCAGAAAGTGATATCAGCATGTAGCTACATCTTAATATGCATGTATGTAATGGCTATTGGTGGGTATGGCATGTATGGCGATTGGTGCGTATGAATAACAAAATATGAGCAAACGTTTAATATAAATTGTCATCACAGAACTATTTAGTTGTGTGACTTTGAATAAATCCAAGACATGGGAACTTTGAGATCAGCTAGGCCAGACTTTTCATTTTTCACTTGAAGAAAGGCTGAGAGGCTAAATGGGATGTTCAGTGGTACAGCAGTAGTAAAAGTTAGAATTGGGACTTGATCCGAGATCTTTTGATTCTTAATTGGGTTACTTAATCTCTCTGGATGTTAGTTGATTCATCTGTAAAATTAAGGTGTCGGACTAAATAATTTCTAGTCCCTCCCAGGGACTAACAATTATCTAACTGATTCTATTATCCTAACTAATCTATAAAGCACCATTTTAAATGTCATATTGTAGTATAGGTAAGACTTGGTGGGTGGTGCTGCAGAAAGTATTCAAAATTTTTTGTTCCTTCTTCCCCTTTGGGATAAAGGAAGTTGAATCTCAGGTTACCCAGGCCTCCTCTGTCTCCACCATGCCCCCATTTCTTCCTCACAACCTGGGCTGAAGATTGGATCCTCCACACCCTCTTAGAACAAATAGCTTTCTTTTAGCCTAGGGGTGATACATGCCCTCTGGTCTACAAGGTCTCTTTCACTGCAGTTTTTGGAGTTTATATCAGATAAAAAAGTTATTAACAAAATCACAATAGCTCAGAGCCTGGAAAATTCCTAACATTAAGATAAAAACTTGGCTGCCTGCCCTAATTTAAATTTTATGTATTTTCAACTACCCCAGGCTTCTTTATATTTGGGTTAAAATCCGGATACAGGAAACTCTTAGGTAAAAGACTAGAACAAAGTATATTGTAATGCCTGTAACTGGACAAGTCTTGGGAGGGGTAACTGGGGAAGGGGTATGCCTTTTGGAATTCCTTTCAGTGGTTGAACAGGTGAGTACAATTGGTAAGCTTGAACCAGAGTCCTACATTTGAAGGATGCCTGCTGGGGTCCCCAGGCCTACCTGGATCTCTCCCTTCTATTCCAGGGCTTTGATTTCAGTTTCTAACCTATTTATCCCTTGTTGTGTTGCTGACTCCTTAATGACATTAAAGTTTTGCAGAGTGCCTTATCTATGATATATTACTTATTCCTCTAACAAATCAGTGAAGAGGGGGCTATTGTTATCCCTAGTTTTACAAGAAATGAGGAAACTGAAGCTTACATAGGTTAAATGATTTATTCATGGTCATTAAGTCACTGAAGGAGGATTTGAAGAAAGGACTTCCCGGTTCCAAGTCCGGCCTTCTATCCACTTGCCACCTAGCACCTCTAGATGCATGGTTCTCTAAATTCTGTAGAGGAAGGGAACGATATCTCTTCTGACTCCTTCCTCTCAGTCTGCTTTCTTGCCATCTCAGATCATTTTAAAAGAAATATTGCAGGTAGGATGGTACAACCAGTCAGCCCAGTGCAGAAGGCCTCTGAAGCCCGGGTGCCTTGGTCTCGTACCTGGAGGGGGTGGGAGAGAAAAGTAAAAATCTAACACATCTGGCCTTCAGGTGGTGGGGGCCAGGGTATAGTCTGTGTCAGATTTGATTTTTATCTTCTCTGTGAGTTTCTGTTGATACCTGTTCAATTTTTAAAAAATAGTTTTCAGTCCATAAACAGAAAAACTAACAAAAAACCCCTCTCACTTATAATTCAAATCTTCCTTCCTCAAAAATCATGATAGCTCAAATTCCTCTCACAGGAATAAGGGAATACTTGTCCCTCTCAATTACAAATCCCAGAATTCCAATCAGTTATCACATTCTTTTTTCTGATATAACTGTGGAAACTCAAAAGGCACAAAGCTCTCCTCTAATACGTCTACTTAGAAGATATAAAATTCAAGATTCCTTACAGATTACAATAGAGGGAAACCTGGTTAATGATTTTCAGACAATCAATTTCAACAGAATCAATAAAATGTGCTCACTAAAGTTTTCACCCATGCCCTGTAGGAGATGCTGTGCAGAGTTCATGTTGAAAGATGGCCTATAAGTGGTGACAACTTCAAGCTCTTATGATTTGTGAATGTATTGAGTTGATTGCATCAAGATTTGGCATAGCATAGGGTTTCCTGAATGATATTCACAATCACTCTAAAGAGTTTAACCACAGAGAAAAACTAAGTGAATAAAGAACTCTTATTGTTCAGTCTATGATATATAGTTCATGCATGTTATATGTATCTTGGATAGATACTGCAAATGCACAACAATTGGGCACAGAATCAAATAGGAGAAGAACATGCTGGACTGCGTGCTTCTGCCAGGACCCAAATTCTTCCCATGGTGTTGAATGGCTTTAAGTCATGGAGACCCATGGTTTCTGAAGAATTAAAATTGAAGATTACCCAAAGGACGATGGAGAAGTCCATGCTAGGTATGAGTAGGGTGCAATACATTATAAAGAAAAAATTAGGGAGAAATGGTATAAAGGATGACAGTCAATCAATAAACATTTATTTGGCACCTTCTACATACCAAGCAGGGGCTATTGGGTGGCACAGTGAATAGAGTGCCAGCCCTGAAGTCAGGAGGAGTTGAGTTCAAATCCAACTTCAGAGACTGTATGGTCCTGGGCAAGTTATTTAACCCTGTTTGCCTCATTTTTTTTTTTTATCTGTAATATGAGCTGGAGAAGAAAATGGCAGTTCACTCTAGTAGTATCTTTGCCAAGAAAAATGCAAATGGCGTCCCAGAGTCAGACGTGACTGAAATGATTTAATAACAACAAATGTACTAAGCACACGTTACCAAGCAAATACATGAACAAAAAAGAAACAACCCTGATTGTAGGACAAAAGCAAGGCGAGACTGATGGACAACTTGTACATTTCTTTGGTATTTTCTCAATATTAAGAGAAAGCAAGGGAAATTTCCAACATGCCTGGTGGTCCCCCATGGTGAATATATAGATTTATAGGCATGGACAATAGCGTCAGTAACTTTGTAGGTAAGGATGGGTTGCAAGCTTTATCACTGGAGGGAATGTCAACATTGATGATGTCAGTCAGTCAATAAGTATTTATTAATCCTCTACTATGTGCAGGTACTGTGCTAAGTGTTGGAGATGAAAAGGAAGTCAAAGGATAGTCCCTGCCCTCAAGAAATCCACTAAGTGCAGCTACATACAAAGAAACCATGAGCAGGATAAAATTGAAATAATCCATACATAGAAAGCACTATGAAAGAAAGTCAAGAGGGATTGAGCAAGGCTCCTTGGGCTAGATTAGTTGAAACTGGAAGGACTCTGGGGGAGCCAGGAGGCAGAGAGGGAGAGAGAAGCCTGTACCATGGTGATGGCACCAGGGTGATGGCAGTGTTAGAGGAGAGAAGAGGGCAGATGTAAGAGATGTTTTAGCAGTAAAATCTATGCATCTTAGCAGCATATTGTATATGGAAGGGTAAGGAATCAAGGATGACATTTAGGTTGGGAGCTAGGGTGACTAAGAGGATGGTCATACTCTCAATGATAATGGGGAAGTCAAGAAGAGGGGGAGCTGGGGGAAGTGAGAAGATAAAGGAATTCACTTTTGGGTAGGTTGAGTGTAAGTTGTCTACAGAACATCCAGTTTGAAATATTCAACAGGTGTGAGACTGGAGGTCAGCATATGTTGGGAACATATGTGGTCAGGATATATATGTGGAATATAAAGTTCTACTTCTTATACTATATAACTGTGTATTTCTTCGGTGATGTCACACACTCTCCTCTGTTAGGTGTAAACCCATTGGACATTGTGTCTCTATTTCTCCCAGCTGGATGTTATCTTTGATTTATTCTGTATTCAGTTATCCAGCCATTTTTAGGTTTGGTAAGTCTTATCCCTAAAGGAAAGGTCTACGTCTTACTCCTTTTTTGATGAGCCTCAGCTATAGCCTTCAACTTGTCTTTAGGGTCCTTTGCTACTCTGTCTTTAGTAAAAGTTAGCAAGCCTCTCCCTGACAATGGAAGAATTCTAGTTTTCAGTCAATTCTTAGTCAATGGCTATGAAGTTCTTCTCTTCAGACCAGGCTTCTTATAGAACTTAAGAATAATCAAGCTAAGATTGTGTCTATTCAGTGAACTCTTCTTTAAACTTTTTCTTTATTCTGTCTCTTTTGCGTCCCCTTGGTTTAAGTCTCATTTGTGTTATGGTCAAAAACTCATTTCTGTTCTTGGTTCTAAGACCCTGTTAGCTAGGGCAATTAATTCCAAAGCTCTGCTTCCTCAATTGGAATAGAATCTGAGTGAAAGAGTGATGAGGAAATGACTTTTAACCTCCCCCATCATGCTCCTTTGTTATATGCAGCAAGGGTTGGCTTGGTTGGGGAAGACTGAAAAGCCTGCTGATCTTTGCCCTGCTTATCCTTAGTAACAAACCATAACCTGTTGTTTCTCTTATCTCTTTACACAAAGAAAAAACTAATTATACACAATAACCATATTAACAATGTATTTATTGAGGAAGGAATCTTTAAAACATTTATTTCACTTCAAATCATGACATTTTATTCATTTTAATCACCACTATTCTCTGTCACTTTCATTGTTCCTTAGTTGCTGATCTTCCCAGAATGTCATCTTCACTGTTATCTGCTGTTTTTAGAGAAAAAACATAAAAAAATGGAGTTATGGATTGTAGATCCATGAGGTAGTCTTTGTTGTGCTGTTAAAATTGGATTACACAGCAGATTCACCTATAGGTTCTTTATTTCTCCTTCTTCTGTGAGAACATAGGATATGTTCATCTATAGAAACCAAATGAAATCTTACTTTTGGTTGTTTTCCTTCATGGACTTATTCATAGCCACTCAACAATTTATAGCCATGACAGCATTCCACATGGAATAATTTCAAGATTTCATTTGGCTAATATTATTTCAACAATTATTTCTAAATGAAAGTAGTAGCAATAAATGCATATGGTAGTAAAGACTGTGAGACCTCCTATTCTATATGTAGTTTCTGTTCAATACCCTTGTTTCCCCCCACTTTTCTGTCATTCCAAAATAGTTGTCCTGAAGTGTGCTTATTTTGGTGGTGTAATGTATCACTGTAATGCATCATGATAATTTCAAACCAACAGGTGTCATCCACTCATTTATTCATTCAACTATTAAACAGTCACTGTGTGCAGGGAATAGTATGACGTTAGCTACGAAGTGATCAACAAAGCTTTAGTAAGCCATTGTCCCTATCCTCAGGGAGTCAGCAATTTAGGTGATGTAAAAGATTTCAATGCAGGTAACTGTAATATACAATATTGCATAATGCATGCATTAAAATTATATTAGAAAGGGTTATGTGGGATTTAAGTGAGAAAGTCATTAGCAATCAGAGGATCAATCAATCAAGAAGTATTTATTGAGCACTAACAGATTCTAGGCACTGTGCTAAGTTCTGGGAATACAACGAGCATATAATCAAGAAGTACAAAGAGTAAAAACAATCCCTACTCACAAATAAGTTTACATTTTACTAGAAGAAATAAGCACATATAAAAACATAAAATTAACGTAAATACACACATCTATTAATATAAAATATTGTGAGAGAGAGGGCTCAAGGAGTTGAGGGGGATCAGACTTCATGTAGAAGGTAGTACTTGAACTTCAATTTAAGGGAAGATGATGCCACATCTGTTTAAGTATACATTTATAGTACTCAAGGACTCCTTCACTTCTCAGCCCCTTAGGTTCTGAGTATTGGTCAGGATTCTCTCTAGATCAAAGAATTCAAGTTCCATACCAAATGTTTGCTTTTATTAGTCAGAGGTCATACTTATTTTACAGAAAAGACACAACCAAATAGCATACTAATAAATTGAACAGTAAATAATTCCTCTCAAAACTATTATTTAATCTTCCACATACATGCAAAAAGGAAGTGAATTCCAAGCATATGGGACAGCCAGTGAAGAGGGATGAAGGTGGAAGACAGTGTCATAAGTGAGGAACAGAGAGAGTCAATCTGGCTAATTCACAGAGTTTGGAAGAAGGGGTAATGTCCAATAAACTCAGAAAGGCAGGTTGGAGCAAGGTTATATAGGACTTTAATAGGAAAACAGAGGAATGCCCATGCTAAACAGAGGAGGGGGAGAAAGATTGCATTTGCCTGCGTCTACATGAGTGAAACATAGAAAATGCTTTGTAGAAGAAATTAAATGGGGGGGGGCAGACACAATCATCTAAGCAAGTGGTAATGAGAGCCTATACAGGTATGATTTCAGTGGTAAAAGAGAGAAGGGGACAAATGTCAGAGGTGTTGCAAAAGCTGGTAGGATTTGAGAAGCAAAGGGGAATGTGGCCAGTTAGGAGGAGAAAAGATAAATTGATGTGACATATTCTATTCTTACGTGTCCTTAGTTATTGAAAAGACATTCCTTCAGATAAACTGAGTCTGAGAAAGACCTTAATTTAGAAAGATCAAGGTCACCCACTGCATCCCAGGCCCTCTCTAGCAGTCTTGACTTATGTCTTGCCATTAGACTTCGATGACTAGAGAAGAAAGTGAGACTGATGACCTTGCATATCTCTCTGCCTCACTTAAATCCAAGTCAAGATATCACCTTCAAGATGTCATTAGTCCTTTTCCAAGATAAAGGAAGAATGACAACAATAACTTATAGAAAAGAGAATCTGAAGAGGTAATCTACTCAAAGTTCCAGGTATGATTTGGAAATCTAGCATTTAATTTGGAATTTTGGGGTGTATTTCATCCTGGGGAAGGGGTGAGAGGGTGTGTTCTGGATCTCGACAATGCTATGTGGGCTTCTAGGGCTTTAGTTTCAGGTACAGCAGGTACAAGGTCTGCATGAAATCTCTTCTCAACTATTACAACTAAAAAGATTGTAAAGTATGTTGTTGTTTTCATTTCCTCTGTCTTTATGATTTACTGACTTCACTTTTTCCTATTCTAGCTTTGTTTACAGGCCTAACAAGGAGTATAAGCATTCATCAGTTTCCAGTTTAGCTAAGATATTATTTTAGTACAAGTCAAAATGCTCTCTTTGTCCCTGATTGATAAGTGGGGTTTCCCTCCAACCCCCTGAGAATAATTTTATTTTTATGATCTAGAGCAGGGGTTCACAAACCATAGCTCAAGGGCTAAATTTTGCTGTTTCTTCTTGCTTTTGTACTACCCATGAACTATGTTTTTTTACAATTTAAAATAAAAATATCAATTCAGCTAATTTCTTCTTTGCTGTCTTACAAAACTGACTGGGACATTGAGAGGTTACATTTAATAGGATCACAAAGCTAACAGGTGTCAGAGACAGACCTAGAACCCAGGCCTTCATGATTGTGAGGCTGTCCTTCTAGTGACTATACCATGTTACTTTTCCTTTTTTGAATAAATTGACATCTACAAATAAAACCTCTGGACTCATGTCTTATTGACTGACTCATTGGAAGAGAGGGAGTACCTATTGAGAAAAGCAAGTGACCCTTGTCTTTTAATAAAACTATAAAGTGACACAAAACTCCCTACAGTTCCTGAAATTTCATTTAAAATCATAATAATGATCCTTTGCTTGTATGATTATGGAGGTAAAGGTGGAGTGAAAACCCAGGTTTGGGGAAAGAAGATCTGTAGAAGCATAGGGGTCCAAGAGTTCCCTCTGTGTCCCCAAATCTTCACATTTCTAATTTTTGGACTGGCATTTAGATTAATGTCTTTCTTTCCAGCTTGCCTAAAGAGAAGCCAGTGACCGAAAGTTATTTATAATACAGCAGAATCTCTTTATAATACTGCTAAGAAGGTTAAGGCTAACAGTCATGTAATATTATAATAAGTTTTTCCCAAAATATCTATTTTAAAGTATGCCGATATGTGATTATTTGATTCATTATGATATAGCTAGGACAGTTAATATCAATAAGACATGGGTCCAAGTCCTGACTCTGTTAGGTGATCATAGGCAAATCACATATGTTCTCAGTTTCCTGAGCAACTAAGGTTATAGATGACAAACAATGCACTCATCTCTATTGGCAGCAGGACTTTCCACCCCTTGAGTTCCCTAAACTATTCCCCATCTCCTCTACTTCCCCCAAAAAAAAGTTCAAGAGAAAGAATATTAGACTGGGAGTCATGAGATCTAATTTTCCTTAGGCAAATTGCTTAAATCTTGTTTGGCCCTAAGTTTTATGAATTGTAAAATGAAAAAGCTAGTTCCCTTCCGGATCTAGTATTCTCTGATTTATGATTAACAAAACATGATTTTTACTTTCTGTTTTTAGGTTTTTTTCTTCTTCTTCCGAGAAAGGTCTAGAATAAATAATGGTTCTCATATTTTGGGTTCATTTGAAACTTCTTTTGCAAATGGAAATAGCTTAAGTGGCTAATTTTACTTACACTGCATTTTTTAAACTAGAACTTTTTTTCTTAAAGCACTGATACACTGGTATAATTCTTTTTTCAGTCTGTTACTACAGAGGATTTGTTGCTTCTGATTTTAACCCAAAGAATTGTATTGTGAATTGGTCCTCTGGAAGCAACTAGTCATTAGCATTTCAATAGCAACTTTCATCTAAGATATTTTGAAGATGCCACCTGATGCCAAATATTAATATTCTTACATTATGAATAGAAAAAAATAGATTCATGGATATGTAGGCATCATCATTGTCAAGTGGCATTTATCTAGTACCTGTGACCCAGTGCATGGACAGTAATGATGAATGGTAGGTCTGATGTCACACCATAAACAAGGGGCCAAGCTAGTAATACAACTGAAGCACAGAAAGGGTTAAGTGAATTGACCAACACCCTGAAGTTGGAGAGTCATTTCTGATTGCTCTTTCTAAATCTTTCTAAGTCCTACTTCCTGTTGAAAACTCTAAATCATTTTACTTGAGCTAACTTTCCATCAGGACCTCTGTTTGGTTTGGACTCCAGGAACTCCACCCAGGAAAAAACCGATCACCTGAAATCTCATCTTCAAGCTATTTGTATTAGATAATCAACACCTTCTAACCTTCCTCAACTCAGCCTCTTCTCCCTTTTGGCTCTAAAATTCTTAAAAGCTCTAAACACCTCCTAAAGTTTTCCTTTTCCGACTGAGGTCTGAACTTCCCAGATAACTATCTCTACTTTCCTTCAGCAGCTTTGCTTGGCTTGGACTTCACAAAAAAGAAGCAAATATATATACATATATATATATGTATATATGTGTGTGTGTGTGTGTGTGTGTGTGTGTGTGTGTGTGTGTGTATGTATCTCCCCCATTAGACTGTAAGTTCCTTGAGGGAATGTACCGTCTTTCTTTTCCTTATTTATATCCCTTGGGCTTAGTATAGTGACTGGCACGTAGTAGATAATTAATATTTATTAAATTTAATTGGTGAAATAGCTTCCAAAAGGAACTAGAGGTGAAATAACAATCAGTTTAGTACACAGCATGAGTGTATGTTGGAGAGAACAGTTCACGTCCAAAGTCTTTGGACATTTATATTAAAAGTGCTGTAGGGTTTGTTGCTTTTTTTGAAAGACTGTATCAGAAAAAGATCACATTTCTATGGATTTCCAAACAAAAGCTACTGGAAAATAATCTTTTGGACTTGGTATTTTTCTTGAGGAGCAACTTGAAATACAAGTTTAGGTTTTGGTATTACTCTTCTAGGACAAGGGTTCTTAACCTGGGGCTCATGAACTTTAATTTTTTTATATATAACATAGATCATTTTTTGTTTTGGGTGATTTTTTTGGTGAGGCAATTGAGAAAAAAATGATTTGCTCAGTCACACAGGTAGTAAATGTCAAGCATCTGAGGCAGGATTGGAACTCAGATCCTCCTGACTCCAGGGCCACTGCTCTACCCACCATGCCACCTAGCTGCTCCTTGGTAATGTATTTCATTTTATTTGATTTCCTTTTTGTTTTTTAAAAGCATTTAAAAAACATCATTCTGAGAAGGAGCACATAGACTTCACTAGAGTGCAAGGGGATCCTTGACATGTAAAAAAGTTTAAAATGCTTGCTCTATGGGAATCGTAGAATTGTAGAAGCAATCTCAGCAGTCTTTCTAATTCAACCTTCATGTGAATAAGAATTTTCAGTCATAGCATACTCAACAAGTAATGCTCAAAACCTTTGTTTGAAGGAGGGAGGAGGTGGAGAGAGAAACCTATTACAGACTCAATGCAGTCCACTTTTCAAATTGTTAGGAAGTTTTCCTCATATGTATCCTAAAATTTCCCATTTGCAACTTTTTTAGTCCTTCTTCCTATTTTATTTTCTAGTGCAAAGCAAAACAAGGCTAATCACTCTTTCGCATGACAGCACTCCACATGCTTTAGGAAAGTTATAGTGTCTTCTGACTCCTAATACAGAGCTTTTTGTGGGGCACCTCAATCTTCAGATTATAAGGAGGGTTGAGACTATGTCTTACGCTGCCTTGGTATCCTAGGACAACATTATGGACTTAGGTACTTAAATATTTGTTGAAGGAAAGAATGATTAAACAAATGAGCAAATGATTAAAAAGAATAAATACCAGATAGCATATCTGCAGCTTGCTCATTCTCAGTAGTTTGGTGAAAATACCATCCATTACTGTGGAAGCTGAACACTTAATAAACCTAAATACAGGAATGTAACTGTGGCTGTATTTGGTTGTCAGAAACAAAAGCAAGGCAGAGGTAGGTAGAGACATGAAAAAAAGGTGAGGACTTATCTGAATGAATAGAGAACATGGCTGGCTAAAGAAAATAACTGGGGTATTATCTAATAAATCGAGACTATGCTGGAAAGGCCTAACCTGGGCAATTTGGGTCAAAAAGTCTTTTCTCTGATATCCAGCTACAACACAACTTTCATTAACCTGAACATTACTGATTCTATTACTCTTTGTCTCTTGGTGCAATATTATCCATTATCCTATATTCAGACTGCAAAGACATGCTCTCCTTCCATTTTCTCCCGCACATAGAAATATACTTAATGAGAACAGTGTAGAGGAATGTCAATACTTGTCATATTTTTCTCATTTGTCTATTCACATTGGATACTGAGCAATCAAATGCTATGATATACTCTTACTCTCTTGAACCCACTGCTGTGTTCCATGTATAAAAAATACATACAATATGTTTTCTTGTCTAGTAGTAGTTTGAATTTTTGATGTCTGAGTAGTATATTTGGTTCTGTATATCTTCACATCTTAAATTTTTGAAGGTGTACAAATATGTATTTTTTCTCATTAAATAAGTATGTTTTAAGCACCAAAGACAAAAGTAAACCAGCCCCTACCCCAGATGAGCTTCGTATGCTTAAGTATTTTATTTTATGCATTTAAACACATTATTCTGAGAGTAGGCTTTGCTAGACTGCCAAAGAGGTCCATGATACCCACAAAAAGTTAAGGACTTCTGCCATATAAGATAGGTTTGCTCTCTGAGCACAAGCAGAAAAAGCCTGTTGCTCAGTTTCAACTGATGACAATTTGAAGGACTGGTGCTATCACAGGGGAGGAAAAGATACTGTTGCTTAAGACACATATTGAGTTATGTGTTGCTTATTGGAACGATGCTATGGAACTGTATGAGGAAACTCTGCCTCTCTTATCCCACATTCTTCAATAAATATTTTTGTGCCTGGTTAAAGGGGAAAATTATTCACTTGAACATACTAGTCTCAATTGTCAACATATGTAGTTTCCCAAGCAATTTTTTACCATTTGTTTCCTAAGTGATATTTGTCACTTGCAGCATTTTTGTTGTTTGGGGTAGCAGTTTCACCATTTCCAAAGCAAATTAATCTAGTAGACATTTTCATACCTGTAGAAAAATCAACTAGGAAGACATAAATCTGCTAAATGGTTAATAATTTTTATTGTTATTATCTTTTACTGAAGTTTTTTTTCTATTTTCTTCTATGCCAAGATAAACAACACATTCACTTTCCTTGGTCTTAGAAATGCATTTAAAAATTATACTGTGTCCAAAGAAATTAAATTTGGAATTCTGGGTAGCAGTTCTTGAGGATTAAAGTATAGATTCCAACTCACACCTAAGGGACTGAATCCTTGATTTTCCAGGGGTTGCTGATCAACAGTCTTATTTTAAGGAAGCATAAAGAAATTTATGTAAGAACAAAACCAAACCAAAATGAACCAAGTTTATCTGTTACTATTTTCTTTTAAAATTTCTTTCCAACAGTCGCTTCATTTCTCAGGGAGACAAACGACCAGGAAATAAGTGACAGTCAACCCGACCAATGAGAATTTATGCCTGCAGGAACTTTATTTGACCATGAGTGCTAGAACTAGTGCTGCGATCACAATAGACATTATAATTAGAGTGAACTAATATATAGCAATATAAATCTATTTACCCAGAATGCTTAGGAATGATGTGTTTTTCCCAGTGACCAAGGTGTTGGACAATATGGTAGCATGATCCCCCCCAAAAATTAGTAAAATAAACACTGATAGGTTGAGATATATGACCAACAGTTCATGTTATCAGTGGAGGCTGGGCTATGAGAGTGATGCCTAAGAACTCTACTTGTCCCTACTTTAGGAATTTCAGTCACTTGATACTTACTCATGACTCTATAACCTATTGGTCAACAGTTTGTTAAATATGAAGACCAAAACCGTAAAGATTGTAACGCAGTCAAGAAAGCCAGGACAAAACCTTAGCTATTTTAGACCAAAGTTCAGACCTCAGTCCTGTTTGATTCTGTGTATTTTCCTAGTTATTCATTCACTTTCTCTATTGCAACCTCTATGAATGCAATTAATTAACAGACATGAGTCACCTAACACTTATGTTCATAGTTTCATATAAGAAAAAAATAGGAATTAGAAACAAGTTAAAGAAATAGAGAAATTATATATAAAATTTTGAGAGAGGAGTTCCATTTTCATTGTCCTTTTGCAAATTCACTTCAATGATGACAGCTCCACCCATTAGTTCTCTCCTTTCCTGTCCTCTCTTCTTCTTTCTTTTTCTTCAGCTAAAAGTACTCTTCCTCTCTCTGGACTATGATTTCTACAAGTGCATGCAACTATTCTGGAATTTATCCCTGACAACCAGGGAAATTGTCCCAAAATATTAGGTTACAAAGAGAGAGTTACCAGTTATACAGGAATGATAAAACTGGGCTGTTTTGCCACACTGATATTTTGTGATTGAGCCAAAGCAGAGAAACTGAGAGTCAAAAAGATTAGTTAGCACGGTTAAAAGGAAATTTCTGGTATCTAGCCTTGCCTTCCATACATAAAAATAATTTTGTTAAAACGGAGTTATAAGTAGTAAAAAATAAACTTAAGGACATTAGAGGGTAGTAATTTTGTAAGGGCATAATGATTCATTGCCATTATTAACAATTATGCCATCACTGACAGATATTAATGACAATGGAAAAAAGAGTAGAGGGTTAGACCACAGCAGTAGGTATATAAGTACAAAACAAAATTTCGATTAGAGTTACTTAGTTTAGAAAGAAAAACATGAAAGTAACATGATCACAAAATTACCAGCTAATAGAATTGCAATGACTTTGAGAGAGCATCTAGTTCACCCCATATCAGAAAATCCCTTCTACCCTATCTCCAAAAAAAAAAAAAAAAAAAGAAAGAAAGAAAAGGAAAAAAGGAAAAAGAAAGGGTTGACGAGTCTCTGCTTTAAGACTTTCAATGACAGGGACCCTAAGTTCCTTCCAATGCACCCCATTTCACTTCTGAATAGTTCTAATTATTAGGAAATGTCTCCTTACGTCAAACCAATACCTGCCTCTACAATTTCAGCACTATAGCTACTAACTCTACCTTGGGGCCCCAAACCAAAGAATACCAATACCGTACGGATCAAATACTAAAATAGACGTCTGATTTAAACAGTTTGGATGTTGCCTTCCAGTCATGAAAATCCAACCTATTCATTTCTGCCTACCCTACATTAGTCACAGAGGGTTCACCCAAAGTGCTGGAGGTCTTCCTCTCTTTTTCTTAACACTATAAAGATCCCAGTGAAACACTCT
Source organism: Notamacropus eugenii (assembly GCF_028372415.1). NCBI lineage: Eukaryota > Metazoa > Chordata > Mammalia > Diprotodontia > Macropodidae > Notamacropus > Notamacropus eugenii. The sequence continues at coordinate 223,554,897 of NC_092876.1, read as the reverse complement.
GGTTTTCCACCTATCCACCCTTCCTCACCTTTGCCTCATGACCAGCCCATCTTCCCTTCTGCTGTACATTTCCCTGATAATGTCTATTATTTTTTTTTCGTTCAAAGTTTCTTTGTGGTTATGTGTTCACACCCACCATGCACTTTTCATTGACCTTTGCATGATATTCATTTTCTGTTCTTCAAAGAGTGTTTCATGTTTTACAGTCATAGGGCAACAGTAGTAGATGGTTGCTACTAAAAAGATAGGTCCTTGCTGCCTACTCCCTTCCTCCAAGCTTAGCTTTTATGACTATCATCAGCTTCTCAGTAGTCCACTAAAACTTCGGAGATCTGGTGTACTTCTCTGCTTCTCTTCTTTCCTTCCTCTCTCTGTCTCTTGCTCCCCTCCTTCATTTTACTCCCCTCCTCTCCCCTCTCTTCCCTCTCTTTTCCTCTTTTGCTTTCTCCTCTTTCCTTCTCTCTCTTTCTCCCTCCCCTTCTTTTTTCCTCCTTTCCCTTGTCCTCCTCTTCCAATTCTTTTCCTTCACACTTTCCTTCTGTGTTTATCTGTGTGTTTTAACTCTAAGACTGTAAAAAAGGAAAAAAAACCTTTATCATGTATTATATTTAATAGAAATAGCAAGTTGTACATAATAGATTTGTAGTTTCAGGTACAATCTTTTTTTTATTCTACTATGTTATGGAAATGCTTGTTTTATTTCTAAAAATAAAATTAATGAAATTTAAAAAATTGAATGATTGAACAAAAAAGGAGACATTTGTCTCCACATGTAGACCCTATTATTACTAATATATTGTTACTATTATTACTAATATATTTACTCCAAATTTCCCCAGAGCAGTTGTGTACACTTACTACAATGAATAGTTTGGTTAGCTGTTATTTGAAGAAAACCAAATACTTTTGCTGGTGTCCTACATGTGTCCCTGGGAATTTCAGGAATACCCAAAGTATACCCCATTACATTTTCAGTTGTTAGTTGATTTTAACACCCCCAAATACAGCCAACTCATTTTTAAAAGGGGGTCTCTATTCATTTGCATACTATTCCCAGCTGCAAAATTGTGCTGTGACAATACGACTGATTGCACACTTTAAAAGACCAAGGGCTGCCAAAAAAAAGAAAAAGAAAAATGAAAGATAAGCCACTGTTTAAAAATATCTCTAAATGCTTCTAATTTACTCAATGACTCAAATTTGCTTCGTCTACCAACAAAAATCTCAGACAAGTAGGCTTCTTTCTGATACTGGGATGGAAGAGTGTTAGAACAGTAAAAATGTGACAAGGGAAAGAATAGATTTTTAGTGATTAAATCTTCCCCCTCCCCAAACATACTTCATGGTATAGTGGAAAGGACCTTGAATTTGGTATCATACTAGATGAGTTTGAATTCAAACTCTTACATTTTTTAGCTATGTGTCATTGGGACTTGATCTCTCAGAGTCTTAGTTTTTTATGAAATGGGAAGAATACTCACATTTACTAAATCTTTGCTGAATTTAATTTAATTGTTGTGTAAATCAAATGTGACAGCGTTTTGTAACTATAACTATATAAAAATGTGTGCTCTCATTACTCAGTACAGTGTGAAATTCAGAATAAAATAGGACTGTCTTGATGCTCAGAATTTTTTTTTAGTGAAAACTAGAGACACTATTATGCTATGAAGATATTGTTCACAGAAAGGACCCGAAGTGTACACTCCTGCCCAAATACATATTTCATGAAAACTTATTTAGATTCAGATTAGACTTCAATGGGGAAATGCTGGAAATCTTAATAGGTCACACACTCCTACTCTTTAATTTTAAATTGTATCTCTTCTACTATTGTCAGTTTTCTTTTATTTTTGGTATGGACCTGTATTACTATTGGTGTAGTTTCCACTCAGAAACTACCTCCACTGATGCAGATTGAATATTTGAGTATAATAATATCATAGAGACTTACTGGTGATCCTGAGATAGTAAAGGATTCATGCCTGATCACTCAGTTAGACTGTATTAGAGTTAGGACTTGAACTCATGTCTCTTTTACTCCAGAAATGTCCCCATATCTACTAAATTACACTAACTCAGTATTCTCAGTAATGTTTCATAACTGCTTAATGAACATTAAAGAAATTCAGTGATATGGTTTAAAATTTCAGAATATCATGCTGTTGGTAAAAGAAAGTGATTTTCCTATCATTGCTACTGCAATGCAGTATATGTTGGTGAAGCTATTTCTTAACTGCAGAAAAACTATCCAACTATTTAGACTTTCTTCTCAGAAGTAGTTTAAACAAGTAGAGACCCAATGAAAACAGAGGAGTATCATTTAAAATTGTGTTTATTTTTTAACATTCATTAAAAAATTCTTCTCTCTTCTTACTTCCTCACCTATTAAGACGGCAAGTGATACATCAGTTATGTGTAATATATTTCCATATTTGCCATGTTAAAAAAAGCAATAAGCAAGAAACATAAATAAGGTGAGAAAAGTATGCTTCAATCTATCCTTATAATCCTTCAGATTTCTCTCTGGATGTGGGTACTATTTATCATCATGGATCTTTGGGATTGTCTTGAATAACTGTATTGATGAGAGTAGCTAAGTCATTCATAGTTCTTCATTGAACAATATTGCTCTTACTGTGTACAATGATCTCCTGGTTCTGTTCACTTCACTTTCATCAGTTCATAAGAGCCTTTGTGAGTATCATTAATATAGATAATAGTCATCTGGAGTTGGATTCAAAGGTAAATAGAGTTAAAAATTTCTATGTAATTAGTGAAAATTTATTGAGGGACTCAGCTCTACCTATGCTAGGGTTAGAAATGAAATGAAAGAAATCCTGAGATTTGCCCCTGTTTGCATAGTTAGGATATGTTAGAGTTATGACTTGTCTTTTTATTACAAAACTGCCCCTCTGTCTGCTAAATTACACTAACTGTCCCTATTCTCAGTAATTTTTCATAACTGCTTAGTGATATTAAATTCAGTGATGTAAATAATTTCAAATTTCAGAACATTGTCCCACTGGTAAAAGAAAGTAGTGATTTTCCTATCATTGCCACTTGCATTATATCTTGGCAAGGTTCTTGTCCCTAGTGAGCTTTCAATCTAATTGGGGAGACAAAATCCACATGAGACCACTAAACAAAGACCTGGCTTATTTCATTTTAGTTTTTGGACCAGACCTATGATTTTATCCATTTGGGTAACCTCTTCTAATTCATTTGGAACCTACAGTCTAAGACTGTAAATGATTACATGTAATTACAGTAAATAATTAAATGGCTTGCTTGTAGCTACATAGTATGTGTCTGAGGCAGAAATCAAAGTCAGATCATCCAGATTCCAAGTCCAGCAAGCTTTCTACTTACTCCTCCAAGCTTCTTCTTTGTCAGCTGGCTGACAGTCACAAATAGAAGGGAACTCTGCTTTTATATTATACTTGTGGACAAAGAACCGTCTATACTATCATGGCTCACTCTATTTTTATAGACAAAAAAAGAAAATTATTAACTATTGACCACTTAGTACCAAAATCGGCTTGCAAATAAGCAGACAAAACTTCCTAGCCTCCTGTCATCACAGGGACTGAACTGCAAATAAAATAAGTGACAATGACATTCTCCTTTATTTATTGTAAGGAAGTGGATGACTGCCTATTTCCAAAGTTGACTTAAATGTCACTCAGAGGTCTCTCTGCAGGTATGCAACCAGCCTGACCCAGCATACTTTGATTTTAAAAGATTATGGAAATTGGGAGAAAGCTAGAGATTTCTGGTTCCAACAATAAAAAAAAAAAGGAAAGAAATCTAAGCAAGGCAGATGGCTTTTGTGTTGTGGCTATTTTGCAGATCATTTTGCCCTTTAAAATTCAATTAAGATTAGTCTTGGGAGTGATTCAATATATATTGTTTTCTACAAAGTTTCAGACTATTGCTTCTGTCAATAGAGTTTCAGAGTTTGTTGCTCTGAGGAAACAATCACTCTGCTGCAGAAGTATTATTGATACGTTCATTAGGATTAATTAAATATGCCATAGAGTATCTCTTCATTTTAATTGTGCAGTCTTGTATTTTCATCCTATGAGCTGCCAGGGCCCTTTGCTTCGAGTTGCTTTTTGAGGCTGCTGATCTGTAAGATCGATGACATCAATCTATTGGCAAAATGGAAACTGAAATTTACTTTACTCATTTTGAGACAAGTCTGATTCGGTCAGCACAGAAAACGTGGAGACAAAAAGTGTTCAAAGTGAAAATCAATGAAGGAAAAATGAGTCGTATTCAAAAAAAAAATATTTGCTATGTCTAGTTATATTCTTACCTTCCTCAGATCTCTTCTATCTTTTTTGTTTCCATGTCATTTCTGTCATTCCCCCTAACCACAGGTTCCCACAATCTATTCTGTTTTCTTGGTTACCCACCTGCTCTTACCTAATCCAAGTAGTCACAAAAGCTCTTACAGACCATACAATGCTACCTGATACATATTGCCTTCCTTCCCTGTCAGTCGTATCCAAAGAGATACTCAAAGGATCATAGGATTTAGAACTAGAAAAGACTTCAAAGGTCATTTAATCCAACTTTCTGATTTTACAGAGTAGGAAACTGAGGTCCAAGGAGTTGAAATGACTTGCCCAATTTTACACAGTTTATTAGCATCAAAGGCAAACCCTGACCCTTTCTGCCTTGCAAGATTATCTCCTGTTTATATATTTTTACATATTTGTTTACACATAATCTCCCCCATTAGACTGAGAATTGAGAATATTTTTATGCCTTTATTTGTATCCAAAGTACATAGCACAGTGCCTGGCACTTAGTAGGTGCTTAATAAATGCTAACTGACTTCATATGAAGTACACCCTAATGATTCTGCTCTCCTCAGACAATGCTGCCATTCTAGAGGATTGCTATAGAATGCCATGCTCTTGATTCTGTCTCTCATTTGTTGCCTGCAGTTGCTCTCCTGAAATCATCCACTATGAAGGTAATTGTCGTCCAGTTGCTCAGATTTCCATCAAGTTGGTATACTTACCACTAATAGCTTCAGAGCCCATGTCCATGAGGGGGCAAGAAGACGTAACTCTGCAACAAAAGACGTGTCTCTGAAGTCTATCTTACTCCTGTGAATTGTGTGATGTTGAAAGGCAATGTGTCCTCAATTTCCAATCTTTTCACAGTAAGGATCAAGTATGTGGGAACAGTATATGTATGCCAGAGGAAATCCCAGGGAAATCTTAAACTTTCTTTGGTTCTCAGAATTCTTCTCTGGGTAGGGGTTGAGCATCTCATATTCGTGAATCTAAAGGTATTGGTCAGTATGATTCATCCAATCAGAATAGTTCTGGAATTTCCTCTCTTTCTTTTATCCTTTTTATCCTTCAGCCATATTTCTCTGAGTTTATGGGAACAGGGAGTAATTGAATCATGTGCATAGGCAAATCTGTTTGAGGTATAGTTTCTACTCATAGGTATAAAAATAATGATAACAACAAAAAATGCATAATGAAATAATCATGGCTGTGTCATACCCAAAACTTCTCCCATACTTTGGCTCTGTTCATAGTAAAGGAGTAGGAAAGGCAATTTAAATATTGCATTGCATGCTATACTTTTGTATTTTTATTCTAATGTACACTATGATTTTATCATCATCAGCATTACCATCATTGTCATCATCATGGTATTTATTTAGCATGTATCATGTGTCAGACATTGTGCTAAGTGCTTTACAACCATATATCATCATTAATAGATTGTAAGCTCCTTGCAGGCAGAAATTATGGTTTTATTTCTTTTAAAAAAAAAACATTTTACTCTTTCCAACTACATGTAAAAACAACTTTTAATTTTTGTTTCTTAAAATGTTGAAGTCCAAATTTTCTCCCTCACTTTCCTTTCTCTTCATTGAGAAGACAAGCAATTTGATATGTTACATATGTGCAATCATGTAAAACATATTTCCATATTATTCATGTTTTATTTCTCTTTTACCTCCCTATTTGCCTCCAACTCCCTTAAGTACAGGTACTTAATAAATACTTATTTACTACTGAACGTAAGAATTGAGCATGGTATGGGATAGGAATAACAGTTTAGGGAAAGAGACAATGTAGTGGGAATCTGGAAGTGTAAGATGGGTAGGGGTACTGTTAGACAATTAGAGATATATTGTTCAGAAATTATTTGGGAGCTAGAGAAGTTGAATTCAGTACAGAAGGGGGCAGCTAGATGGTGCAGTGGATAGAGCACCAGTGCAGGAGTCAGGAAGACCTGAGTTCAAACCTCACCTCAGACACTTGACACTCACTATCTGTGTGACCTTGGGCAAGTCGCTTAACCCCAATTGCCTCATCCTGGGTCATCTCCAGTCATCCTGATGAATATCTGGTCACTGGATTCAGATGGCTCTGGAGGAGAAGTGAGGCTGATGACCTGCACAACCCTCCCTCACTCAAAACAAAGTCAAGAGCAAGTCAAGTCATTATTTCTCTGTTGTCATGTTCTTCTTCGGCAACGAAGGACGAACACACACCATCAATACTGAAAGAGTGTAAATCAGGGATTCTTGACTTTTTTTTTTTTTTTTGGTGTCATGGAGACCTCTGTCAGTCTGGTGAAGCTTATGGAGCCTCTCTTAGAATAATGTCTTTAAATACATAAAACAAAATATGTAATGCTACAAACAAAAACAGTTATATTGAAATAAAGATGTAATTTTTTCCCCCTCCAAGTTCATGTACCTCCAGGAGCCCAGGTTAAGAACCCCTGATGTAGAGAGAGCAGAATGTTTTGGAGAGAGGTTGACTGTGTGTGGGAGCCGAGAACAAGGGAGAATGACAATTTATGTTTTTGATCAATGTTTGAGAACTCTGTGGTAACAGGAAGGACAGGACAGTTAGGTAGTTTTTTGAACTGGACATGAATATACTTAGATAATGGAAGACACTTTGTGAGTGACATACTATGAGTGCAGTGTGTTGTGGGGGGCAGGTGACCAGTGTGATGGATGAATGCTGGGTGAGTCTTTGCCCATGTAGGGATGATGGTCAGGGTCAGAGTTTGGAGTGTTTTGGAGAGTTCCTGGCACAGGCATGGAAACATCTGGACAAGCAAAGCCTAGTAACTTAGAAGCCCCATCTTAAAACACTTTCTGGTTGACATCTAGTAGGTATAACATTTGGAAGAAGCTCTGGAGAGTACAGTATTAATCTTTGAAGATCAATGGTAGTCAGAAGTGACAGCTAAAATTCTGAGACAGGGCTGGATTGGAAGGAAAGATCACATCAGGGAAGAATAAGTTGAATAGTCATTTGAGGAGTATGGGTTAAGTGGTTGGCCCTCTCATTCATTTGGTGAAAAACATCTTTCTTCCTCGTTATTTTTCTCTTATTTAAAAACCTTCTTGTATTTATCCTTACCAAAGCTTCTCAATGACAACATCACAACACTGTGACCTGTTCCTGACTTTGATATTCAGATATGATGCCAGGGAATATAGAATGATCTGTGTGTATGAATGGGACCGTGAAGGGTAGTATCCCAATGCTTTGATATGGAGCTTTAGGTGCTTCTTGCAGAGCCTGTCCCTGTTTGAGAACCTACAGCTTAGACTCCATTGCCATGAAGACTTTGCTCATGCTCCTCTTACCCCATCCCTGGGTAGCCACCTTGGTCTCTCTGCCACTTTTTTCCTAATCATTTAAAATGATTCTTCACTGTTTCGTTATCTGTCTCAAGGAGTCTTGAACGTGACATTTGTGCTCCCCCTGCTTGAGGATGCCACCCGGAATCTCACTATAGAACAGCTGTTATCCTGATGCCATCTGCTCCCTGCACATACCTATTTCATTCTAACCATGTTGTTAAATAATGATAATTAATAATAATAGCAAATAACTAACATTTATACAGCACTTGCCCTGGGACAGGTACTATGCTAAGCACTTTATAGACATGATCTCATTTGATCTCATAGCAATCCCGGGAAGTAGGTGATATTATTACCCCCATTTTACAGTTGAGGAAAATGAGGCAAATAGAAGTAAAGTGATTCCTTTTTAAAAAGACAAATAATTGTCAAGTCTGTTGGCATATATGTGTAACGGTAAATTCTCTCAGGACCTTGAAGTTACATTTTCCTCCTTCTGGCACAGATGTTCTATTTCCCCTCAGCTATAGACAAAGGCCCCTTTCAGATACAGACAGTATTTTACCTCACAATCACCTAACGTCAAATGAGAGTCATTGTTCTAGAGGAACTGAACCCTGTGCCACTCGAACAACCCCTAACTGCAGACTGTTAGCTCATTTTTCTCTTCACCTGATATGACTGTGACAAGAAGCAAATTTCTGGAAGCAAAATTTTCTGTGATGGTGGGCCATTGGACAGCTGACCCTGCAAAAACTCATACAACTAAGTGAGTGGTGGTTGTCAGCACAGGCAGACTTGAACGGGTCTTTCAATGAGGAAGATGGTCGCTGGTTTCCGATTCTTGCTTTAAAATAACTAGATACTGAAACTAAAGGTAACTTGTTCAGGGAAAAGGGTAGTTAGGGAAATATTTTCAGTATGGTGATGGTTAATCTTAGTTGTTCATTCTACTTGCTTATTTCAGTAAGAATTCATCATTTTAAGCTGGGGAGAAATGTGAAAATACATGGAGTAATATTATTCCCACTAGTTTAAGAAGAGAGAGGTAATTTTTCAAGAATAAATGTGTCTGTTTCAGAAATAATTTCCATTTGACTTTAGAATTCATTAGGGGATTGCCTGGACACAGCAGATAAACTTTTAGGGGAATTTTGTTAAGCTGACTTTAAAAAGGAATTTTCTTTCTTTGAGCATGCGTTTTCATATTTGGTGGTGTGCTCCTGAATCTCCTATAATTACCCTCCCTGACGTCCGCTCTTGTTGTAAGACTTGGATGTCATTTACCATTGATTTGTACACAAATATGTAGAGTACTTGTGATTTTCACAGTACAGGTAACTTCTTCTGCCAATGCAAATTGGTATCTGTCTGTGACTTGGTAGCAGCCACTTGAAGCACAAAGAGATTAAATAATTTGCCCAGAGTCCCACAGCTAGTAAATGTTGGAGGTGGGATTTGAGCCCAGGTTTTCCTAACTGAATACTCTATCCATTATGGCACATTGTCTTGACCCTTGATTTATATCTACTATAAATAGGCAGCTCTCGATTCAGGTATTAGTTTATATAGATATGGCCTTTTGTGCTGGGCTCCAAGGTTGACCATTTCAACTGAATTTACTAATTCTTCTTGCTGAATCGTGGATCAAGTCAGTTAAAAAACTAATCTGATTCAACAATTTCCCCCTACCTCCAACCTCCCAATAATTTACTGGTTGGTTGAATTTACCGAGTTTGGTGTTTTAGGAACATAGCCAGTGTGTCTTAGACATGTGTGTTCACATCAGTAAGTTTAAGGTTTAAGCTGTTAGAGGCCAGGGATCAGCTGGGTGTAATTCTGTTTGTACAATACCTAGCCAAGTGTCACACACAATTCAGTCCTTAATAAAAGCTTTTTGATGATGATAAATGAACAGTAGCCTTTAAGTGTACTACTGGGTAACAGGGGTAAGGCAATTTAAGATTAAACATTTTCTACAGGGAATCTCCAAAATGGATAGCCTATAGATGAACAATCAAGAATTGACCAGCTGTATTAGTAAATTTATGTATTTCTTCTTTTAATTTTAATTTCAACAGAATACTTTAGAATGTTGCTTTTTTTTTCTAGGATGGAACTCAAACATTTAAACCTGACCCTGACTGGGAGAAAAATGAAGTCTTTTGCACTTTTCTTGTAGTTCGACCTTAATTCCAAGGAATACAATAATTTACTGAAGCATGTAGGAATTAGATCTATGCTCTATTGGATGGTCTATAGCTACAGTTTTTTTTTTTCTTTTCAGCTGGAAATAGTATCCTTGAATTTCTGTGATGTGATTATAACATTTAAACAGCTTGCAGATGTTTTTCTATGACTTTTTTTAAAAAATATGTTTGGTGAAGTATTTTTTTTCTTATATAATCAACAATCAGTCTCATTTTTGTTTCTTTCTTTTCTTGATATGTACTAAATAAGATTTTTATGAATTTAGAGAGAGCACAATGTTGGAGTTCAGGTTCTCCATGGAGATCTGAGAAAGAAATTTTGCCCTTGGTAACTGGCTGGTTTTCTTTAGAATAGTATACACACATAGTGTAAGTTGCTGTTGTGTTCAAAGAACATGGAGCTTGAAAGTTTGGAAATTCTGTGATCTTTTGATCTACAGGTAAGATAAGGTTCTTGTATGTTTGACCTCTTAGATCTTAGTGAGTTCCAAAATGGTCTTGTGGTTATACATTTCTATAGATTGGTTCCACGATAGAGATTTTTTTTTTTTAGTTAGTGTATTCTCCTAAATTAGGGTCTGTCAGTTTTCACTTCTGCTATTTTCCTTTAGTCTTGAAAGAATAGAGCTTATATTTTTATTAAAATTATTTTGGTTGCAAAAAATTCTCCTATTGTTTTATATTAAATTGGGGAAAAATCTAACTGGGTGCTGCTTGAGATATGAACCAATTAAAACTTGAATCAATCATCAAGTATTTATTAAGCATCCATCCCATTTTTCAAGGGATTAAAAGGGACATAGAATAAGCAGAAAATATAGTTTGTGCCCTCAAATAACTTGCAGTCTAGTAAGGGAGACAAAATTTGCTTGAATAAAACACTTAAAAGACATTTCATTACAGCATGTAAACCAAGAGCTAAGCAGTCTACCACAAACCAAAGCTGCCATTGGAATTTTGAGAAAGCAGAGATCAGTAATTCATTGAGAATGTAAGATGTGAGTCGAGTCTTGATAGAAATGAAAGACTTAGATAGGAAGAAAGGAAAACAGAATTCTAGGAGAAGGTAAAAACAGGAAAAATGACACAGAAGTGAGAATAAATGAACTGATGGGACATGGCAAGAAGAAGTAACTTAAGAGACCATACACTTAACCAATGGTGGATAAAACTTAATAATGATACTGCATTACTCTTGAAACTACATTAAAGAATGTATGCTAAAGAAGGGTCTGTTGCTTGATGGATTTTGCTGAGTTGCAATAAATACAAAGAACTTGACACTGTAGATACTTTAAAAAGACAGTCTAATGTTATTTAAAAAGAAAAATAAGAAAAACAATTCCAGCACACCATGTTATTTCCATGCCAATTGAAATTGCTTGAAATGAGTGGCTTTTATAAGCTGATTTCCAGTTTAGGATGGGGAAATATGAGCTATCAATAGTAGGACTGAAAGACTTGGTTAGGGGAAAAAAAGTGCAACAAGCTTTTCATTTCTTATGTCCTTTTCTTAATTTTTTCCCCATTATGCCATGTTTATTCCATTAAATTCTTCTTACATGAAGATTACTATGCTATGCTGTTTATTTAGTAATGTCTCAGTCTTCATGACCACGTGGATCATAACACTCCAGGACCTTCTATCCTCTTCTGTCTCATGAAGTCTTTCCAAAGTCATGATGCATTAGAAGTACAAAGATAAAAATGAAAACAATCTCTGCCTTCAAGGAACTTACATTACGCTGGAGGAAAATGACATATCATATAAGTAAATACAAAGTAATTTCAGAAGAGAAGGTATTCAGGAGAATTGGAGAAGATTTGGTTTAGAAGGTGCTACATTCAGCTAAGTCTTGAAGGAAGAAAAGGATAACAAGTGGAGTTTCACCGGACCAGGCCTGGAAAGTTAGATTGGAACCTGATACCTCTAAGAGTCAAAGAACATCAAAGGTGAAAAGAATCTTAGAGGTTATCTAGGCCAATGTTTCTCAGACTTCTTAGTCTCAAGTCCCATTTACACTCCTAAAAATTATTGAGAAACTCATAGGGTTTTGTTACTTAGTTTATATCTATCAATACTTACTGTTTTAGGAATTTAAACAACTGTTAACTCATTAAAAATAATGAACCTATTATATGTTAACACAAATATCATTTTTTGGTTAAAAATTACCATATTTTCCAAAACAAAAATACAATGGGAGGCACATTTTATATATTTTTATGAATCTCTTTAATAACAGACAGCCAGATTCTCACAACTGCTTCTGCATTTAATCTCTTGTGATATACTATTAAGTTTTAGGTGTATGATGAAAATCTAGCCTCACATAGATAAGTAGTTGGAAAAGAGAGGAGGATTTTAACAGGTAAATAATGTCTGAGTATTATTGTGAAAACAATTTTGGCCTTGCAGATCCCTTGAAAGAAGGATCTCAGGTAGGCCACATTTTTGAGGGCTGTTAATCTAGACCAAATTTACTATTTTATAGCTGAGCAAACTAAAGCCAAGAGAGGTGTAGTGAGTTGAAATCATAGAATTATAGGCACAGGATGGGAGAGCTGGAGGTGAACTTGGCAATGATCATCTCTTTGCTTGCTCAGTGTCAAGTGTTGAGCCAGTAGTAGAACTAAAAGCATTGGTTGGTTTCTCAGTTTCTAGTCCAAATAAATGCTTTTTCTACCACTTTAGAAACCAAAGGTTCTTTAATAGTTCTATTCTTATCAAATAATGTCTGACCTCCTTTGTCTGGAATCAAAGTCTTGACATTCAGGTGGACAATTTGGAAAACATCTGGCACTACATGACTTGTTCAAGGACAAAGCAAAGTCAATAGCAGAGCACTCCAAATAGGTCAAAGCAAGGGTGATCCTATGCAACATTCAGAGAGGCAGAAGAGAATGGAACTTTTAATGCTATATTCCCCCAGTAGCATATACTTTCCTTTAGGTCTAGGACCCTTTTCATTTTGTCTTTGCGTCCCTAGAATTTAATACAGTGCTTTGCACATAGTAAGTATTTGATACCTTTTTGGGGATTAGATTGGATTGGATTGGATTGAATTAGATAACTAGAGATGATCAAAGAGTCAGATTTAGAATTTTTAAAGGATGGAACCATAGGGGATAGAGTGCTAGATTGGGAGTCAGGGACACCTGAGCTCAAATCCTCTCTCACATATTTTTTAAGTTCTGTGACCCAGGCAAGACACTTAATTTCTCTTGGCCTCAATTTCTGCATCTATGAAATAACACTCACCTCACAGTGTGGTTGTGGGGATCAAATTAGATAATACATGTAAAAGTGCTTTGTAAATCTCAAAGTATTCTAGAAATGCTGGTTATTATTATATCTAATCTTGATAAAGAGAAGAGACATCTATCCATCTGTAGCAAAGAAGTTCAAGTATTTAAAGAGTCTGTCTGAAAAAAGGATCAGATTTCTGCTTATCTCTAAAGCAGAACTAGGAGTAATGGAAGACATATTTCACCTTGATTAAGAGAATACTTCCCAAAGTGAGAGTAGTCTGAAAGTACAACAGGTTGCCACAGGAGAAAGTCGGTTACTATTCACCAGGGTTCTTCAAGTAAGTGGACAATAGATGGTCACCCACTTTGGGGAGTGCTGTGGAGGGAATTCCATTCAAGCATGGTTTACGGTGACTTCTATTCCTTTCAACTGTTGAATTATATAATACTGGGTTTTAAGATTACCTTAGCTTTCACTCACATATTCAGTTTGTTTGTTTGTTTATTGTTAGTATTAACTGATCTTATGTGTCCTAATCTAACCTATGACTTCTAAACCATGAAAATTTTGAATAAGCATTTGTACCCATTCTTCAAATCCAAGAATTGACTCCTTCTGCTCCTCCTTCTGCTCCTCCTTCTTCTTCTCCTCCTCCTCCTCCTCCTCCTCCTCCTCCTTCTTCTTCTTCTTCTTCTTCTTCTTCTTCTTCTTCTTCTTCTTCTTCTCCTCCTTCTTCTTCTTCTTCTTCTCTTTCTCCTCCTCCTCTTTCTTCTTTTGTTCCTCCTCTTCCTCCTTCTCCTCTTCCTTCCTCCTCTTCTATGTTTACATATATATGTATATACATGTATACACATACACATATATATAGTCTATACTAAAATTTATCAAAAATCTGAAAAATTAGCAGACTATTGTTTCTGTTTAAAAGACCTTTTATCAGTCCCATGGTTTAGCTGATATATTTTGGAGAATCAGAATTTGATATTTAAATCCTGTCCTTATAATATGTAATTTTCTGTGTACGTGTTTGTATTATTTTCCCCTAGCAGCAAGTAAACTCCTTGAAGTCAGGAACTGTTAATTTTATCATTTTACGTCCAGTGCTTAGCACAATGTCTGTTGCACAGATGTTTACTAAAATCTTGTTGAATGTGTGAAGGAACTAATAATGGCTCCTATCCTTCATAGTGGCTCACACTATTGAATAGGATCTTTATCAAAAATAACAAAAGTAATAACAATTATTGGCTCTAAGGGGAAATAATAATAAAACACAGACACAACTGATTATATTTGTTAGATACAAACCCCACTGAAATTATGAGTTTCATCTCGGATATGTTGAACTTAAGATACTAGTGGGACATCCAGATAGAGATTTAGGTATATAAAACTTGAACTCTGTGAAGAAATTAAAAATGGAGATAGAGTTTGGGGGATCATTTTCATAAAGGTAATATTTGAAACCATTGGAATATATGGAATCTTAAGGAAGACAGTATATAGAGAGAAGGAAAGACTAAGGAAAGAACTTCAGGGGGTTCACAGTTAAGGGTTGGGAGGAAAGAAAAGAGTCAGTAAGAAGCAGAGAAGAAGAAATTAGGTAGGAAACTATGAAAATATAGTGTGAGGAAAACCAAAAGAGAAGAGGATGTCAGGAAGGAGAAAATGATCCACAGTGTCAGATACAAAAAAGAAGTTAAGAAGAATAAGGAGGGGAGTGTGGGGAGAAGAGGAAGAAAATGACATTGGATTTATCAGTAAGGGAGGTTATTACTGATTTTAAAGGGAGTTTAAAGTTCCTATGCATATATTGGATATTATCAGAATAATTTTGATAGTTGAAATCTTGATGGGATCATAAATTTACAGCTGCAAGGGATTTGTTGTTTCTCTGGACTATTCTAATAAATGCCTAAATGATCTTCCTCCAGTTTTGTCTCTCTCCAGTTCATCCTTAACAATACTTCCTTGTGTACTCATACTCTAAACTCTTCAATAACTCCCTCTTGCCTGCTTAGGATCCTAGTTTTCAAGCTGACAGGGACCTTGGTTGTCATTTAGTCTAACTTTTCCTTTTTCATATGAAGAAACTGAGGCTAAGAGAAATTAGAGGACTTTTCCAAAGTTACATAGGTAGTAAAAGGCAGATCTGGGTTTGAATCCAACTTTTCTCCAGATCTCACATATAAGGACTAGATTGAATTCTGTTCAGCCAGGTTCTGCTTAGTGCGAATAATGAATTCCTCTGAAGTGATCCCATGTATTAAAACTCCACTATTTGAAATTATAATTATGTAAAGTATAATAATTAGTTCCAGGCCAATGGAAAAATGTAGTATGAATTTGAATAATGCAGCTACTTCAGGGAATTCATTATTCACACTAAGCAGAACCTGGCTGTACATTCCTAAGATCTAAGAGGTAAAATTGGTCTGATAGGGGTTAAGGAAAAGATTTAAATATCAAATTCTGATTCTCCTAGCCTCCATGAAGGGTGGATTCCCAAGGCTAAGCCAGTAAAGCATAAGTTCTTGTACACAGGTACAGTGATGGACTGCTAAGTTTGGAGAAGCTCATTACCAGGTTGGATTCATGGTAAAGAAATTTTAGGTCCTGTCACCCCTTAAAGACAACTTACTAAGTCTTCAGTTTTAATCTCCTTTGGTATAGGGAGCTCCTACACAGATATATTAAAACAAGCTGCTCAATGACAATATCTCTTTAAGTATTTTGGTTGTTTCCCACTGAATATTTCTAATTGTCAGCAAATTATTTAAAATATTGTAATGCTTACTCCATTGATTTTAAACTCCCTTTAAAATCAGTAATAACCTCCCTTACTGATAAATCCAATGTCATTTTCTTCCTCTTCTCCCCACATTCCCCTCCTTATTCTTCTTAACTTCTTTTTTGTATCTGACACTGTGGATCATTTTCTCCTTCCTGACATCCTCTTCCCTTTTGGTTTTCCTCACACTATATTTTCATAGTTTCCTACCTAATTTCTCTATAATGTATAAGTAGTAAAATGGTGAAGGAACTAACATAGTGAATAGAATACTATTTGGGTTTGAAGTCAGGAAATTCTGTATTTCAAATCCTACATGTGCCACATTTTAACTATATGACCTTGGGCAAGTCACTTCACCCTTACTTCAGACAATTTACAATTATAAGATTAAAGATTTAGATGAAAGGGACTTTAGAGTTGGTCTTGTTCAACACCTTCATTTTATAGATGAAGAAATGGAAGCTCAACGAAACTGAGACCTTTTCACAGTAAGTGTCAGAGCTGAAATCTGAACCTATATTCTCAGACTCCAAATCCAGAATTCTCTCCAGTGTCTCCCCAATAAAGACACAGAGACTGTGTTCTGCACAGAATATATGCTCCATAGGTATTTGTTGATTTGCTTTGATTTAAATTTCATGAGCATCTTCTCCTTTTGCTCATTACCCCACCAGAAGAATGCAATCAGTAATTGCTTTATTTTTGTCTTGGTACCCCTAATTATCTGGGGCAGTGAGTTGCACAGTTTTTAAAAATATTTTTTAATTAATATATCTTGTTTTATTTTGTATTGTCTACTTTTCTTAATACATTAAGAAATCATATCTTATTACAAAAAATTAAAAAGAGGAAAAAACAAACATTTTCACCAAACTAACCAACACATTAACCAAGTCTGACACTTACTACAAGGTTCTACATTTACAATTCTCAGCTCTGCTGTGGAGGTTCATTCTTACATGTCTTCTTTGGAACCAACCTTGGTCATGATAATTTCTCATTGTTCAGTTATTTTGTTGTTCTTTCCATTTACATAGTTATAGTCACTGTGTATATTGTTTTCCTGGCTGTCCTTCACTTTGAATTAGTTCATATATGTCTTCCCATGCTTCTATGTATTTATGAAATTCTTCCTTTCTTATAGCACAATAACATTAGATGCATATACCACAACTCATTTAGCCCTTCCCCAACAATTGGACATCTAATTTACTTCCTTATCTTTGCAACCAACAAAGAAAAGTACAAAAAGACCTGTTTTTCTTTTTGGTTATTGACCTTCTTGAGTTATAATCTCTGGGTCAAATGGTATGGCATTTTAGTTATATAGTATTTAAGTGTTTGCTAAATTAAATTGAATTCTACTCTTCTTTCTCATTGTCATCACCATCCAGAAGATATTTTCTGTCTAAAAGGAAGAAACATAATATTTGGGATTTTCAGTTTTAACATATCACTTAAAAGGAATTTAGCCCTTTAAAGAAGAAGTTGATTTTACTCTACTCGGCTCTAATGAAGTCTTCTATTTAATCGACTTTTTTCTGTTTTTCTGTTTCTTAACTAACACTGCAGAAATTTAATTTTCTTCTACTTTTACTCCTCTGTTTTCTTGTTAATTTGCGCCCCCCCCCTTTATGCCCCCTTGTTCTTCCCACACCCAAACCTGCCCCTTACCTGCCATTTTGCATGTTTCCCAAGACACATTCTATGTTTTCTTATTCTGAATGTATGTATTTCTGAGGTTTATTGTAGACTCTACACAATCAAAATGTATTTGGCGAGAATGATGAAAAAATGTAACTAAGGAGGTCAGGGAAAGTCAGGTACCCGGGGACTTGAACCCAGGTTACCATCTTTACAACGTAGCCTGTGTTTCTGGATTTACACAGGTGAGATGTTGACCCAGAAGTACAGTGTATGGAACAAACTACTGTGGCTTTAAGCTGTGGAGGTTTATCAAAAAAGAGCAGAAACAAAGGCAAGCAGATGGCTAAAGATGAAGGTCACATCAGATTGAGAAGTTTGTCAAAATGTGATGACATAGGTAATCTGTAAACTGTTATTGCACCTAGCTGGAGGTGCTGAAAAACATTTTGAAATTACAAAAAACACTATAGTCACCAGCACAGAGGCAGGAATGATAGCCTGGAGTGGTTCTGGTCTATGGATGAATGCCAGATGTGGAAAGCGACATATCTGGAATTAATGATATTAAACATGCTTTTCTTTTATGCTCAATAATAACTCTATTATGATTGATACAAACCGCAGACACTTTATCTAGTACAAATGGAATCGTCTGTCATTGACTATATTAAATCATCAATTTCTGCATGATGAGGATCGTTTAGGGTAACTAATCATCTGTCTCGTTCTGAAGTCTTTAAGGCTGATCAGATAACGTTTTGAATACTGCCTGAGCAACCATGACAATCTAACCCTTCCATGTAAGGATTGAGAGGGGCCCATTATGCCGTCAAAGCCTGTGGAAATATCACAGCTCTTTCTCCACATAATACCCTGCTGTAAATAAATCACTCTCCACCGCAAACTTTATTGATCACAGGCACTTCCATGCTTGTGTCTAGTGAAGTCTCTACAGAATAAAATGCTGCTTTATATTTTGTCTTGTCAAAATATTAAACGGCTCTGTCAAGAGGAGTCAGGCTAGCAGTGATGGTGTAATTCTGCTATAGCCCTTCTCATTCCCTCTTTCTATCTCAGCTGCCAAGCTTACAAAGCAAGATTTTTTTTATAAACTTTCCAATTATAGTCTCGTAAGATTATGAAGCCTTAAGATAAAGTGTCCTAATTTAGAGTAGTGGAGTACTGAACTACTAGGAAAGCGACTGTTAGATAAAACAACATTTCTCAAAAGGAAAAGATAACCTGGCTTATTTATATACACAACATTAATGGGCAATGGGAGATAGCCTAAAATATCTCTTTTATTTTGCCTAGCTAGATAGGGGAGAAAAATCTGAATTAATTTGGGCTCACAGTATTTACAATTCACACCAAATTATATTTAGTGATAAAAACCAGATGAGAGAGGAAACTGGGTTAAGGCTATAGTGTCAGAGTTTAATACAGTCAACATTACCCAAGTGGCATTGATAGGACATTAATAGCCATTAAGTGGTATCAACATACTCTAATATGTTTATGGCAACACCCAGGAACAATAGGTAGGTTAAAAGTGAAATTTACTGCCCTTTAACTCTGAATTTCCTGGGTACATATGGTTTTAATGTTAACTAAAGACTATCTAGTCTTTTGTCCTTTTAAAATGAAATGGGATTTTGCTTTCCATAGGGGAAATAAAGAGAATGAAATCACTTAAGGGAGTGTATAAGATTTAGTATCCTAGGCCATTAGAGCTGCTTGGAAGACACAGGGTTTGATCTTTATTCCCTTTTGGAAGATCATTAACTCTTTTGGACATTTAGCAAATGACCTCTTCCAGAGCCTGGAAGAGTTAACGTGCTTTTTG
Source organism: Notamacropus eugenii (assembly GCF_028372415.1). Taxonomy (NCBI): domain Eukaryota; kingdom Metazoa; phylum Chordata; class Mammalia; order Diprotodontia; family Macropodidae; genus Notamacropus; species Notamacropus eugenii. The sequence continues at coordinate 223,535,496 of NC_092876.1, read as the reverse complement.
TAAAAGGAGAGCATTTTACTCATTCCTTGCCCTGGTTTCTTGGGCAATTGTTTACTGACTTTTATACTTGGATATTTCTTGTACGTTGACCTAAAATAGGATAATGATCCCAGACAATGCACTTCTCCTTTTGAGCACCAAAAAAGGTGTGGCAATGACATTGGAAGTAGCCTTTTACTTGTGTACCTCGGCACCTAAACTCATGTCCAAATGAGCTTCTAGAGTAGAGAAGAAAACACATTTTGGATCAGGAACAAGGTTAGCCCCAAAGACATATTTCAAAGGGGCAAGAAAACTGCTTTTTGATGGTAGTAAATTTGAACTATCATCAATCTGAGCTTAATTCAGAAGCCTGATTGATCTCCCTAGTTCTCTCATCGGGTTCCTATTTCTTTGTGCTGGCTTTCTAGTGGCTGGCTTTTAACTACAAGGATCTCTAGTGAACTCCATGTATAGGCAGGAGTCTTCAATTGGTTTGGGGCTGAGAGAGGTAGGGCCCAGCTCCTACTTAATTTTAAAATGACTGTCTATGCATATTATAGAGATAAGGTTGGACTTGTAATTTAACTGATATGCAGGACTCTTAGATAAGGAATTGTTTTCTACCAAAGCAGACAGGCCCTTTTTCTATTAATATCTAGAGTTCCCTAGAATCACTGAGAGGTTAAGATTACATAGCCAATATGCATCAGGAGTAGAACCTGAACCCATATCTTTTCGGCTCTAGTACCAGCTCTACATTATGCTAAGCAGATAATTTTGCCTTGTACTCTATGGTAAATAGTATGTCCTAGTATACGAAGCAATGCAGCCAGGTAAAGAGCCCTGGATTGGGATCCTGGAGAGGACCTCTGTTGTGTTGGAAAGCATTCTCAATTTGGAATGAGTACCTGTGTTCTAATCATCATCATGCTACTTACTACCTTCAAGACCTAGTCTCTCGGGATCTCAGTTTCTTCAGCTGTTAATTAGGGATTTAGACTAGATAATATCTAAGATTCCTTCAAAATCTGACTTGGATCAAGTCCTGGGGTCCACTTAGATAAGTTCCTTGGGCCTGACTCTAGGTATGTGAGCCTTCCTAGAGGAAACAAGACAGTGGATAGAGTTTTTGTCTTGGAATCAGAAGGACCTGTTTGAAATCCTGCCTCTGAAGCACATTCATTTTGTGACTCTCAGAAGATTATGAGTTACGGAGAGTCGTTGCTATATCAGCGAATGGGAGTATTCACACTGATAGTTCCTACACCAACAAAATTTGATTGGACCAAAAATGAGGCCTTTTCCTACTACATGAACTTCTCTCAGATATTAAGTAAGGTATTTCAAAGAAATTACATAAACTGTTATAAAACCCTATGATATTACCTAGTACTCTATGAGTTAGAGTTGTTGATCTTCATCAGTGAGGAAAGTCTTTGTACCTGTAATTCCTACACCATTAAAATCTGATTTGATCAAAAAATGAGGCCTTCCATTTAATGTAACACCTCTGGGATATATGGGATGTTCAGAGAGAACCAGCACCTCTGGCCTGAGGGCTGACTAAGCCCTTTTTAGGGCTGCTCATCCTTAGTGTCCTCCTATGACCCAACTCTCACCTTTGGCTCCAAGAAGCTGTAGCATGTGCAGCAGCCATACCCCTATAAACCATCTTGGCCAACAGGGGTAAACCAGATTGAGGGCAACCAACAGGCTTCAAATGTGTCAGTGTGTGAGGAGGATATCTACCCCCAGCATGTGAAGACTTTCCTTGGTAGAATGGGCAGATGACAACAATTTGTTTCAGTGGCCATGAGGGCAGCTGAAGCAGGCACTGTGGAGCGCTTATAGCTTGGTTAGACGTTGATGACACCAAGGTCATCCACTGGATCCTGGGCAATCATCATTCATCCTGACTTTTGTCTTGCCACTGGACTTTGATAATTCAGGTAAAGAGATTGAGGCTGACAACTTTTTGCAACTTTACTTCACTTAAATCCAATTCATGCACAAGTCAAGACATCACCTGTGATGTTGTTGGTCAACAACAACTCTTCCTTATGCATGAACTGCCCATTAGGTAGTTCCTGTTTTCAGGAACCTAAGGTACTACTGAGTGCCCTGAGAGTATCTTTTCTAGGCCACTAGAGTGACACTTCATACTCTATGGCAAAAGAGTTAATACAGCTTTCCTAAAGTACCAGACATACTCCTGGGGAGTACCTTACACTCTGGGAGAATCTAGGTCAATGTGCACTTCTGAAAATAGCTTAACAGTGAATCCAATATGAATTGAAAAAAATAATGAGATGAGATCCTAGCTATGAGATACCTAGACTGGATTGATATTGGGTCTGAAAATTCAAGCACACAGGGTCTTAAAATAGGTATATTGGTCAGCACAATTTCTCTCCTCGGTCATGTTGAAATGCTCTATACAAGCATTTGAAGCTCAGATCCAAGTTCAGCCAAAGTGTCTGCCAAAAAGACAAAAGAAACCCTCCTCACACAAGCCAGAGTTCAGTTTGGAAAGGGAATAAAAACTCCTCGTTAACGGACAGAACATCTCTAAGCCATTTGGAATTTTTGTTCCATGTCCCATTATCATATCCTGAAGATATTCAGTTTCCTAAGGTTAATACTTTAGCTGTAAAAATGAAAAACCCAACCTTCTGACTTCACTGCAATATAGTAAATGGATACAATGAAAGTGAATTTTGAATGTAAACAGAGATATATTGCTCTCTGCTTTACTGACACCTGCCTTTACCTTTAAATAGATTGGATGCGCATTGTCAGTATACATATAGCACAGTTTATTGATAACAGAAAAATTTTTAAATGATTTCTTTTAAAATATAGGCAATCCAATAGTTCATAATTAAAGGGGGTTTTGAAACAAATCTGTCGTTTCTCTAATATGAGGTATCATTAGGTTGATAGTATCCTCAGTACCAAATGCTTTGCTTTCATTACATCTGCGGGGGACTGTCTCTGAAATCTCAAAGAAAGGATTCTATTTGTATTTTAAGTTCAAATAGCTCACTTAAAAAAAATTGGCAAAGGCTCCAAAATTGTAGCACTGGGCTCTATCCACATGATCCAAAGGTGTTATCAAACACTCATTTTTTTTAAGTACTCAGTATTTATTAAATGCAATGTGGCATCAAGTCAGATACTTTATGAAATAAATTAAACTGATATGTTCCCTGACCTGTAGGAGCTTGCGATCTAAAACAGACAGCAGCTAGACTATAGAGGCCATTGCTGACCTGCAAGTGGGTAGAGAAACGTATACTGTTCCCACCCTACAAATGCAAAGTAGTTAATTTATTTTCTGTTCTGGTGAATGAATATGAAATAATATGCTTGCGTATTTAGACAGAGTCAGATTTGGAATATATCCACTAATATAAATCTGGTAACCTCTCATTACGCTGGACCCCTATACAGAACTATTGGGGGGTCTTTTACCTTCTCTTTTCCTTCTCTCCCCTTTGGGAAAATGCCCTTTGTGTTCTCTGGGGTTTGTCAGACTTGCTAGACTTCATGTAGAGAATATAGGACATTATCTGAATGGGAAGTGACTGTAGGCAATTCTGATGGTTGGCAGCATCTGGTGGGGGTAGAGGTGGGATGCTCATGGCATTCAACCTTACTTTTTGCTGACTTACTGGAGCTAGGAAATACAGGTATTGTAGCTTCCGAAAAGCTAAGGGTAGAAGGAATTTAAGAGAATATCTAATCTAATCTCTTAATGTTTTAGGTAAAGAAACTGAGGTTTAGGCACAGGGATATGCTGACATACGTTTAACAATTGGCTTTCTGAAAACACAAACTTTTAAATTTAATTTGAATGATGAACATTTTCTCCATCATTTTCTTAAAGTAGACAACCAAACAAAACAATAAATCAAGTCCTGATTGGAACTGTTTGCTGATTTCCAAGGTATAAATGCTCACACTCAAAATTTAACAGTTGGTTCTTAAAAGCTGGTTTAAGTTGGATGCAGTACACCCCTGCTTAGGAGGTTGGTTGACTTGCCCAAGGATATACAGGGAGTGAACATCAGAGGTGGAATTTGAATCTAGATTCTCTTAGTCTAGAGTTAGTACTCATATCAGTGTATAATGCTGCCTATATGTTACGATTCAATTTTCTGTTTCCCAGATTTCATCTCAAGTTCACTGTGAGTAAATGATAGTAGTGAAATATGAGAGGAAAAAGGGGGAGAGATGGGCTGTCGCACAGAGGCAGCCTGTGTATGACATATTTCTCTTTGTCTTCTATTTAGAGAAATTGCTTTCACTCGTTAAATACCCTTTTTGGAGGGGAGAGGGGTTGTGGTGGCAACTGGGGCTAAGTGACTTGCCCAGGATCACACAGCTAGTAAGTGTCTAAGGCTGAATTTAAACTCAGGTCCTCCTGATTTCAGGGCCAGTTTTCCATGCACTCGTCCATCTAGGTGCCTCCAAACACTCTTTATAACAAAAAATAAGGGTGTGTGTCAGATCTCTGCAGGATAGGAATGTGGTTTCTATTTGTAAAACAGAATTCCTACAACAAAATTGGGTAGTCTGCCAGGCCCTGATGAGTGTCACTTGTTTATCTTGACTATGATGTTGGGTTGTTTCAGTCGTGCCCAACCATTTGTGACTCCATTTGAGGTTTTCTTGCAAAGATACTGAAGTGGCTTCATTTTATAGACGAGAAACTGTGGCAAACAGGGTTAAATGACTTACTCAGGGTCATACAGCTAATAAGTGTCTAAAGCTGAGTCTGAACTCAGATACTTTGTGCTCTATCCTTCAAGCCACCTGGCTGCCTATACCTTGCTTGTGGAGTAGTAGAAAGAGAACAGGAAATGGAGTCAGATGAACCGGGTCCAAATCTTGCATGAGTCGCTTCTTAATTACAGTCACTTAGCTTCAGCAGTTAAATAGAAGTTAATTTCTACAAACTGAAGGACAAGTTCCTTAATTTCTACAAGCTACAATTTCTTCAGGCAAGTAAATGGTGCAATGGATAAAGTGCAGGACACAGAATCAGGAAGATCTAAGTTCAAATATAGCTTCAGACACTTATTAGCTGTGTGACCTTGGATAAGTCACTTAACTCTGTTTACCTCAGTTTCCTCATCTGTAAAATAAGCTGGAGAAGGAAATGACCAACCAGTATCTTTGCCAAGAAAACCCCAAATGGGGTCACAAAGAGTCAAACAGGACTGAAACCACTTAACAACTGGAACAGTACAGTCATATGTAAAGTATAAAAAGAAGAGGCTGGACAGGGATACCTCTGAGGCCCTTCCTTATCACTACCAGCTGCAGCTGGTAAACAATTGCCACCAGGGAAGCAGCTCCTGTGGAGAAGGAGCCCACTCTCCTGACCAGTTGCCACCCAGAGGGCAGGAAACCACCCTAGCTGAAACAGCAAGCACCCTGTTGAAGAGCCAGGAGGCTGTATGTGCTAGGCAGGTCTAACTATCATCACCGTCTTCATCACTATGTCCCCTCAAACCCTGAAGGCGACAGTCCAGGACTATGTGTCTTTCTCATCTGACTTGCAGCTGAAAGCTTCCTAAGGTGTTGTTGTATCCATCCCCATTAGAATGTGAGCTCCTTCAGAGCAGAGGCTCTTATTTTTCTTTGTATCCCCAGTCTTGGCACACAACGATTTGCACCTGGTGAGTACTTAATATGTGCCTCATTCATTCATTCCAGCTCTAAATCCATGACCCTTTTAATTCTTTGCTTAGATTGCATTCCACCTTCCTTATCTTGTAGCCCAGAAGACAGAAGGCCATTTACTTTCCTAAAAGAGAGTGAGAGAAGATAGGAAAGAACTTGATTTGAATCAAGAGAAACTTAGGGAGAAGGTGGAATTTCGGGAACTAAACATTGAAAGGGAATGCTCCAGAGAGCATGAGTGACCAGGCCAGAGCACCATTGTCTTACCATGGATCTCCGACTTTCCTGGTGCAACCATCTTCCCTTCCTGGTCTCTGTTTCAGTCGGGTGGGAATAGCTAGGAAGAAAATTTTGTGTGATTTCCTGTCTTCTCAAAATCTCTACTAGAGTCAGGACACATCAGGGCAGGACTCAATCTATCTGGCCAAGCATTTCTGACAGGCAGAATCTCTGACAGAGAGTTTGCTTTCACTAGGCCTTCGATTTGAACTCCCTGGAAGCTGACATCCCCACAGAGTGTAAAATCCACCTCAGTGGCTGTCAAGAAACTGGCAGATTCACAGGCGGGGTTCATATTACCTGCTGGGCAGTTCTAGTATAGAGAAGACTTGTGTGGGATGATTTATCCTAAAATGAACCACACAGCTATGTCAGGAACAGACATCTGGTACCCAAATTGGTGAATAATTTCTAGCTCTCTGAGGTATCTGGTTAACCCATAGTCTTGAACCTCTTTAGGAAAAAAAAAAAGACTTAATAGATAACCATCTAGCAACACATCATTTTATAGATGTTTCAGCTGAACTAAAGGTAAACCAGGGCATTCAGGTATAGTGTGGAGATAGGCAGTTCTCTGTGGAAGGCTCCAGATCAATAACTATTTATAAATAAATTTATCTGATTCATTTATCATGGGTGGCATGGTGTGGGGTGTGTGTGTGTGTGTGTGTGTGTGTGTGTGTGTGTGTGTGTGTGTGCGCAAATATGGGCATGGATAGTTTAAAGCAGTGGTGTCAAATTCAAATAGGAACACTTAACTGTATCTGAGGATCTCTACAGGCTACATATTGATTTGTAAAAGAACATATTCATGTTATCTATGGTCTAGTGTATTTTTATTTATTTTGTCAAATACTTCCCAATTAAATGTTTAATCTGGTTAGGGTGCTATTAAGGAGTGTTGCAGGCAGTATGTTGGACACCTCTGGTTTAAACTGTAAACTCTACCCCACTCCTAAATCACTGTTCACTGAGGAAGAATGATTTGTATTCTAATTTGTATCATTTTAGTCTGGATGGGGAAAGGACATATAAATGAAAAGCAAATAAAGTAGGAATTCAGTGGAATGATATGTGGAAAATTGAAAGCAAACATGCTGGTGCCAAAATCCCTTTCATCACCACTACCCCCCTTTACCTCCTTTTCCTTGTGTTTCCTTCTCCCCTTCTTCACTCTATTGGCATTGGTTCTTAGGGCTGCTGAGAGTCTGCCCTTGCAGCAAGGAAAAGATTAGCAGCAGCATTAGAGAGGCAGACTGGCTGCTTTCCTTCATCATTTCTTTTTCCCTTTTCACATCAACACTCCCTCTGTCTGCTCAAAGACAATCTTCTAAAAAATAATTACATGGGAAGCCTATGGACAATATCTTTTAAAAGTCCATTTGTATAATAGTTGGCAAAAAACATTTGACTCGGTTTTACATACCCCTGACATCGACTTCTGGCTGTAAGGTTCATGCTTCTAATTTATGTACCGTCCAGCAGCTCCTCGTTCAGGGCCTTGGCTGCAATGGTGCTTGGTAAACACTGGTTGGGGAGGACGATGAGGTGTCTTTGTGTCCATTGATTCTGGATAGCTCCTAGTACACTGGGGAGCAAACTAAGATTAAACTTTAACGAGAACAAGGCCTGGCTCCAGACCAAATTGTTAAGTAAGCAAAGTTTGCTTTTGAAGTTTGGCATTCCCAGGCACCCTGAGGATGTCCTCTGGATGCCTGGAGCCTCCTCAGTAACACTGGCCCGAACTTTCTGACTGTGCATCTAGATTCGTCCTAACCTCCTTTAGTGGGAATTCGTCTTGTGCCTCATGCCCTCAAGTTCCAATAAACTAATCCTTGACACAAGTTTTAGTGGATGATAATGGCTTAACATATTACCATTTTCAATTTAATTAATCAGATATTTGCAAGAAACTGCATTGTGGAAGATGCAGGGAGCAGGTTTGGAAGCCAGGAAGAACTGGATTCAAGTCCTGCCACTGACAAATACTGCCTATGTGACTCTGGGCACCTCTTACTGTTCAGAGAAATTCTCTAAGATATGTTACAGAGTAGGTGTAGATCTGCATTAGTTTGAGCTTACTCACCTAGGAACTCTCTAAACCAATGAACTCAAGAGTCCGGTCAGTATCCCTAGCCCTATGTATAAGGTCTATGCTAAGTGCTAAGACATCAAGACAAATGTGTGTTAATACATGTGTATATATGTGTGAGTATGTATGTATGCATATATATGGATATATATATACACATATATATATATATGTTTGTAGGTATATATTTGCATATACATCCTGCCCTCAAAGAGCTTATATTTTCGTGAGTAGGTAGTGATAAAGTGGAAAGACTGGTGGGTTTAGAGTCAGAGGAAACAAGTTTGAATCCCAACTCTATTAACAACCTTTGTGACCTTGGCAAGCCATTTCTCCTCTTTGGGTCTGAGTTTCCTTTTCTGTAAAATGAGAGTCTAATGACTATAGTAGATAATCTCTAAATTCCCTTCCAGCTCTAAATCTATGACCATATAAGGATAGATATTTATTAATAGGAACTTCTCTAAGTCAACATTTTCCTTAACCCAAGGTGTTTCTTAGGTACCTTGAGCTTGGTACATCATAATGGGTAGGAGATGTTTTGAGGTAGTTAACATTTCCTTTGTTTCTTGAATTAGACCATCTACGGTAGACCTCCAGGGGATAAGGTGTTTTAGTGGAAAGAATTATTGCTGTCCGGTTGTCTGTCATCTCTGACTCTCAGTAACACCATTTGGCTTCTCTTGTGCTGCATTGGAAATCAGTAGAAATTTAGGTTTGAATTCTGCCCCAAAACTTGTTATGCAACCAACTAGTTTATGATAGAAGACTATCAACAATTTTTCAGACTTTTAAAATTCAGACTTTTTAAAAGTTAATGATGAAGATCCTTAATGAAGCCTTCATCATAACATAACATCTACCACTCAGAATCTGTAATTTTTCTTTTGTAAAACAGTTTAGTAATGAACTTTCCTCACATTTCAAACTCTTCTTGCAATCAGGATTTTAGTGTTTCAGAGGACCAGAATACAAGAAAACATGCCATCCAAAAGGATGGCAAACGTTGGTATAACCCTCAAACTGATGTCAGATGGTGCAGTTTGAGTCCCCTCCCCTATCCACCTCAAGTCTTTGAACTATTCTAGAATCCACAGATATTGCCCATTTTGTAAAACCAGTGGAACAGTGGTGGAAATTATGGTTGTACTTATTTGTCATCTCTGAACAGTCTCAGTTCAATTCGGGGTAACCTTAACTTATCCTGAACATTTGTAGGTGATGGCTCACCCCACTAATGACTGTTATAAGTTTTATTGTGACTTAAAGAAAGACCTTAAAGAAAGGAATACAGTCATGTAGGAGTTGTATGCATTTAATCCATGACAGGATGCCAGGAAAACAGTGTGTAATTAGATTGTCACTTTCCAATAACCCCTGAAACAGACCTTCCTTCCTCATTTTATATTTAAAATGTGTTGTTGTTGTTGTGTACGTCACTGTTGTTTTAAAGATCACTTGACTCTGAATGCTAGTTTCTCCTAGTTTTAAGTTCTACATCAGTTATCGTGGGCCTTGGATATTTTATCAAAACTAATCAAATGTAGGAAAATATGTAAGGAGGTGTTTTTTTTTTCCTCATTTCACTGAAAAAAATCATTAAAATAGAAAAACTAACCATCATGAAAAACAAAAGTAATATATTGAATGTGCTAGGATTTAAAGCAATTAAATATATAAATCTGTATACCTTATCATATCTTAGAAACTTTGATTTGGAAGAGTTCATCCCTAACCACGCATTAAAAAGGAAACGGATGAAGGGGGGCGGGGGGAGGTGGTGGTGGAAGTTTAGTTGATTTGCCCAAGGTCATATAGCTAGTTTCGTCAAAGCTGAGATTTGAACTTCAGCCTTTTGGCTCCTAGGCCACTTCTCTTCTTACTGCACCATGCTGTCTTCCTTGTGCTTAAAGTGTTGAGCATTTCTTTGGTTCATTTTCTCCACTAAAATCCTATTCTGATGCCTCCATCGGGCACGTACATACTGCTGGGTTTTGAAGGCTATGTCAGCAAAATACAAGGACAAGGAGTCCCTACCAAGGTGACAAGGCTTTAAATCCCAGCCATTGAAAGTCTTTTCCTGAGAAGTCACAGGGGAGTTGTAATCTGAACTGGTGGACCCAGGACAAGGAAATCATTGCTTCTGTAAGTGTTTGTCTCTAATGGAAACTTTCAGGACTCCTCAGTACAGCTTGGATAAAGAACTGGACTAATACATTTTGTTACAGAAAATTTATTTTGAAACTGGTATTATTTTACATTCATATTAGTAGGCATTGTCTCTGTAGGACTTTAGGATCAAAAAGTACTTCCATGCACATTATTGCATTTGATCTCTGTAGCAATTCTGTAAGGTTGCCCACACAGGTATTAGTGGGGAATTATATCTAAATTGTAGTTGGTTATATGGGCTGTATCTCAGGCTTCCCAATATGTCAGGAAAAGAGCAGAAGTTTGGTTGGGGACTAGAATTGCTGGGAGATCCTATAAGCTAGAGCAAACGCTTGAGGAATAGTGATTCTAGGTTTGAGGTAAGGTAATGGGGACTAATTAGTACCCACCCATGCCTAACCTGTCTTTGATACCACTTCCCCATTCCTTCCATGTCAAAAAGACAAAAGGATCAAGCAGTTTGGAGGGCAGGATCAGAGGTTACTGCCAGTGACAATGGCCAGCAGAAGATAACATCCATGAGGCTGTCATTAGGAGCCACCCAGCTGCTCAGGTCCCTTGGTCTGAGTGGTCTGATGTGTTCAGAAGTCCCTAGTGGGAAACCGAAAGGGAGACACTTATTCCCTCTGACATTGGGCACATTTGGTAATTGTCAGCATTGGGGGCATTCTTTTTTTCATCTGTTAGGAGCCACTGGTTAGGGAACAACTGAGTCTAGGCATCTGAATTGTACCTGAGAATTAAATTGGCTCACTTTTATATACTGGTTATGTGGCACTTTGATCTAGGAGCATTTGCTTGTATGCTTATTATCCTGTGAAGTATATCTTCCAATATATGTTTTTATTTCATTTATTTTTCTTCTTTGTTCAGGAGTAAAGAAAAGATAATATTGACAAACTATCTTTTGTTGGTCATTTCCATCAAAATAACATTCATGTCATGTGAGTCCTCAGAATGGAGATGCATTAGGGAAGAGACCAAGAATCTTTCAACCTATAGGGGAAGGTGACAAAAGAGTTGAATTGGAGAGAACCACAAAGTTCTCACTCCTATGATAACAAGATCACTGCCACCCACAAGAAAAAAAATAGGTGGGAAATAGAATTAGCAACTCAGAGATCAAAGAGAACATGGTATTTCCCTTGAGCACCCCCAGGTGTTGAGTGGAGTGTAAAAGCATTTGGGTAAGTGTGGGATGTCCAGCTCTTGAGCCTTTGTCACCAAGAAGGAAACTGGACAGTAGCACCACCTGGTGAGTTAATTGAATATTATCTTCATTTTGCAAATAAGGAAACTGAGGCCTAGTGAAGTCCACCTGCTTGTAAGTGGAAGAGTCAGGACTCAGGCTTATTTTTTTTTAACTTGGTAGACTAGAGGAAAAACAAATGAACACCCCTCCCCCCCATACCCATTCCACTCTTGCTCCTAGTTAAAACTGGTTGATAACTAAATATGGTGTAACAGAAAAAGCATGGACTCAGAGTTACAATATCTCGATTCAAACCTTGTCTCTAGCTTGCACTTACTAGTGCTTCTGAGCAAGTTAATTAAATTATCTGAAGCTCAGTTTCTCTATCTGTAAAGTGGGGATAATAGAATCATAGATTCAGTGGCAGAATTTTAAAGATCATCTACTTCAATACTTCCCTTTCATAGATAAGGACTTTGGAGATATATAAAGAAATTAAGTAACTGGCCCTGCCCAAACTTATGTATGTAAACATCAGAGGCAAGATCTGAAAGATTTGAATCCAATTCTTCTGGCTCCAAAGTCCGGACTCTCCCTTGTGTCTGTGCTGCTTCCCACAATATTAGTACTTCTTATTTCAGAGATGGGAAGAGAAAACTGCTTGGGAATAAGTCAACTGCCATATAAATGTGAACTATTATTAAAAGTCATCTTTTTTAAAAATCTCATTAAAACATGCTTTATTTAAAAACTGCTGGTCAATCTATACTGCCCCTCATTTTTGGAGATGACATTCTCTTTATGAATGAATGTAATAGAAAGCCTAGTGAATGGCCACCATTGGTCCTTCCCACTATGGAATGCTGACAACTGATTTTCCTTGGACTTGGGGAGTAATTACTTTTGAAGCTGGCATAGTTCCTCCTCCCACCACAATCTATATAAGTCAGTTCCATATACTGAAATTGTACTTTTTCTCGTTTTTAATGCTCTACAATGACTACCATAAAACTTAGATTTTTTTCCCCCACCTACCCCCCACCTCACCCTGCAAGATGACATACAAATTCTATATAGGATCTACACATACATTCCTATTGAATACATTTTCACTATAGTCATGCTGTGTAAAAGAACTAAAATAAATGGGAGAAATCATATAACAAACCAAAACATAATGCACACACACACAAAACAAAACAAAAAAATGATCTGCTACATTCTGCAATTGAATTCCATAGCTCTTTCTCTGAATGTGGAAGGCATTTTGCCTTAGAAGACCATTGCGAATTTTTTTTTTTTTTTAACGTCCTTGCATTGCTATGAAGATCCAAGTCTAGCAGAAAAAACTCTTGAGCACTGTGGTCGTTGCTGTGCACAAAGTTCTCCTGGTTCTGCTCCTTTCACTCAGCATCAGATCATATAAGTCTTCCCAGGCCTCTCTGAAATCTTCTTGTTCATCACTTCTTATAGCACAGTAGTATTCCATTACATTCATATACCATAATTTATCCAGCCATTCCCCAATTGATGGGTATCCCCTTGATTTTCAGTTTTTGGCAACTACAAAGAGTACTGCTATAAATATTTTTGTACAAGGGACCCTTTCCCATTTTTTGTGATCTCTTGGGGATACAGTCCTAGAAGTGATTTTGCTAGGTCAAAGGGTATGCACATTTTTGTAGCCCTTTGGGCATAGTTCCAAATAGCTCTCTAGAATGGTTGGATGAGCTCACAGCTCCACCAACAATGAATTAGTGTTCCAACTCTCCTACATCCTCTCCAACATTTATGATTTTCCTGTTCTGTCATGTTTGCCAGTCTCATAGGTGTGATGTGGTACCTCAGAGTTGTTTTGATTTGCATCTCTCTAATCAAAAGTGATTTAGAGCATTTTTTCATATGATTATAGATTGAAATTGTACTTTGACAGTGAATGACCTTGGAAAAGAATACTTTTCCACTAGGAAAAAAAAAGTGAGAGGGGAATGTTTGAGGACATTTTTAGAGTTTGCTTAGCGTGGTTGGTAATCTTAAAATTTCCCTAAGAAACACTGTATATGTGTCAGAATGCCTGGCCTCCTTTACCAAGGCTCAAACATCACCTTCCACCTTCCACAAACCTCTAGCTGCTGATTTATTCTCCTTTAAGGTTATTCATGTCTACTTTTTATGTAGTTTCCTATTAGAATGTAAAATCCGTGAGGCCAGGTGCCGTTTTTCTTAGTAACCCAAAACTTATCACAATGCCTGGCACATAGAAAAGACCTATTTAGCCATATAAACAGAATGTATGGGTATGAGTATGGGGGAGTGTAGGGTAGGAACTGGATGTTTGTCTATGGGAAAAACATTCAGGCTATCCAATGTAGAAAATGTAAAATTGTATCAAATTTCAGTCTTGTTCCATCGGTTTACTTTGCTATATTCCCTTGGTTTCTACATTGAATCTTCATTGTTCTGTGTCTGACTTTTTGCAATGCTTTTGGGGGGTTTTGTTGGCAAAGGTACTAGAGTGGTTCCTTCTTCAGAGGGTGAATCTTAGTCCTTTCTTAAAAGACCACACACATACACGCACACACACACACATACACACTCATGCACACACACGCATGCACACACACACACACATCAACACTGATGTTAGTCCTGCAGCAATTTTCAGGAGCCACAACTCCATGATCCTGAAACTTTAACTGCTGACAGGAAGTTGCTTGAAGCAGCCTTGTTATTAACAAGCCACCTTCTCCACACCCCATCTGCACTGGAAGCCATCCCCAGCTCATCACCTCCATCTGTCTCTCAGTACGGTGGGGCGTGCACGCCAGCAGGCTCTGACCATGAGGTTCAGGTTGCTGCTGAGTTACTCATCAAACATCCTGCGCTGCATGGACTCCTTCCTCTCAGTACCGTAGGCTGCAGGCAGCCTGGCTGCCAGTCTGACAGGCATGGTGCGTGCGTGCATGTGTGCATGTGTGTGTGTGTATTTGTGTGCTCGAGTGCACTTGCTTTCTTTTATAATGAAGGTACGGTAGACAAAAATCTGAACGGTTTGGGAGTGAAGAGATTTTTTTCCCCTACCCAGAGAGATCTCCATGATGCTGTGGGTGTGGGTGTCTCTCCTGAGATTTATTCCATCCTCTTTGTTGGGTCCCTGGATTCACCATCTTCTGTGCTTTGTCCTCTGAAATAAAAGCCACCAGTCTCAGATTCTTCCTCCTGCCTTTTAAAAAGGCCTCTGATGACTCACATTCAGTGCCTCTAGATTAAAATATAGGACATCTATGTAGTAACTGTCCCCCAACCCACTGGGATCTTTCTAATGTTAAAGTCTGCACTTATTCTCAGGCAGCTGGATACGAAGGGATATATAAACGACTTGTCATTTACTTTTTTAAAATTTCAAGTGAATGTAATATTGCTTCAAAATGGTGAGTAAGGAGTGATTTTCACTTGCGAAGGTTGATGGTCATGGTTTTTTTCTCCTTCCTCGCCTCCTGGAATGCTGTTGGCACTTTTCTTCTGTTCACTTTTAGCATGGATTTGGAGGGGGGAGCATGTCTTTGACTGGAGCCAAACAGCATCCTGTGCTGCATATCTTTAAGGCATATTCTTATCTTCTTGCATCCCCACAGAGGACTTTTCATATGTGCACATTTTGTGTTTATAGCTAAATCCTGATGAATGGTTATAAAACTAAATCATGGTTCCAAGGAGGGAGTCAGAATATTTCCAATCAACTATACACCCCCTCCACTTTCCCCACCTAATTTCATAGAGTAAATCACAAAAGGGACACAGAACAGAAATTAGGTATTAAAAGAAGTGCAAAGGCAGATTTTAACATTATTAAGCCTTCATGAAGTATGAAGATATTCTTTCTGATCAAGTTAGAGAGCCAGCTTGCCATTAGTTGTCTAATGAAAGGCCACATCCTTGATACACTGCACACAGTAAGTGGTCAGCTCTCAGATACCATCAAGGCAGGACACAACTTCAATTAGTATGATCTCTGGTGGTCAAGAGGAGAGCCAGCTCTTGAGAAGAGGATATTGCTTTCTGCCTTTCCTACTAACCTCTACCTAAGGAAAGGGGTAGAGAGGGAGAATGGATTTCTCCCCCTCCCTTCCAAAACAGCCGTTATGTCTTGCAATCCTAGTTGTCCAGTAGGAGACACTGCTTCTAGCAGAGAACAGGCCTGGTGAGTTAGAGAGACAGTTGAGGATCTGTGGTTTTAAGGAAGAATTGGCCATAGCAGTCAGGACCCAGTTGCTTAGCTGAGCAGGTCCAGGGTGTCCACTTCAGTCAACTGTCAGACATATGTTGTGCTCAATAAGGAGCAGCCTGAGGACACCATGAGAAAAGATAGTGCTGGAGATTTGACTTGACTTGACCACCCATGTTTCCTGGTTGTGAGCCTCACTACCAGTCTACTCTAGAGATGAGTCCATTGAGGTGTATGTTTTTGTGGGAGCATGCACCCCAAGTTTTGTGGGGGGGATGTATTGTTTTGTAGCTACTGTTTTTACTGCTCCACTTCTGTGAATGCTTTTGTGTTGTTGTACAATTGGTTTTTGGTTATGTTCAATTTTTTGTGACCCCATTGGGGTTTTCTTTGCAAAGATACTGGAGTGGTTTGCCACTTCCTTCTCCAGTTCATTTTGCAGATGAAGAACTGATGGAAACAGGGCTAAATGACTTGCTCAGGGTCACACAACTGTGTGTAAGAGTATAACAATCAACTCTCAGGAGCAGGTTCAATTGACACGAGCAGAGCCCTGCCTCCACCTTTAAAAGGATGCTTATTTGAAGAACAATGATCTCATTGCTGAATACAAGTGTGAACCTGAAGATCTGCTTAGTATTAGGATTATTTTCACTTCCTTTAACACGTACAGTTCCTGGGACTGATATTATAGTTTGTGTAAATGTTGAAGCTTCACTTCTAGCAAAAGCTAGTGCTGATTTCTTTTTATCATTACTGTATTTCAGAGTATTTCTCCCAATCAAATTATACCAAGAATATCAATTATCCATTTGTATAGTATTAGAGGACTCAGTTAATGTTTTAAATATCTAAGACTCCAAAGAATAAATTGCCCATTATGAGCATGGCTGAAGTTCTGATATAACTTCTCCATAACTTGGCAGTTTAAGAGAAGTTTTAACAACAAAAACAAAAAAGCTGGTAACTTCCTAAATGCTCAGATTAGAGGCAGCTTGTTCAGTAGATGTTCTGCTGGGCTCTGGGTTTTGTTTTTTGGGTTTTTTTGAGCCTCTCAATAAGTAGCTTCACCAGTGGTGTTTATCAGAACTGCTCAACCTCTTTAACCTTATCAACTCTCAAGTCTCAGCTTCTTGCAACAACAATAGCATTCTTGAACCAATTCCCTATTGACTCCGCTTCCCTCTCACAAAACTTGGGATGATTGAGGACAATGACCGTCCTTGGTGTTTAGGTTGTAATTTGGCTCATTTGATAGGCCAGAGGAGAAAAAGTGATACCCTTCCCCACCTCTACTATTGGAAACCAGTATAAACATAGGTGTTTCCTTAAGAAAATAATACTTTACCAATGCATTTCAGTAGTTCTTTTAGTTTTATAGTAAAATAATATTTTCTTATGAAATTAATCATGTGTGTATTCTCTTATCTTGCAAACTCCACTATGGAGTAGCATTATTACCACTGGGTTGTTCAAGAAAGCATTTGTTAAATGTATGTGGGAGATGTTCTCTAGAAAATACACAGACAAGGTCTCTACCCTTTGAGAGTTAAAATTGGATTATTTCTTAACTCTTGTGGGGTATCAATGTAATCTCTATTGGAGAGCCTGAAAACATTTCCCCATGTTTTCTTAAATTTGTTGTGAAAAATCATGAATTTTAGACAGGTTTATATTACTTCACATAGAATTAGTTGAAGTGGACACAGGGAATTGTTCTAGGTACCCAGAAATCTGAAAGGACTCCAGATCACTAAAGATAGTAAACTTCAGTATTACTATGTTAGGAGTAAGTGACAAAACATCTTTTTCTTTTAGGCCTCAATAGTGCCATGCTGATTTAGCTATAGGAAAGACAGTGGAAGGGTAGGGAGCCATGACTTTCCAGCTGTGTTTCTGTAACTCAGATATTTACAGCTGAGATAACTAATCCTTTTGGCTATTCTTTGCTTTAAAAAAAAATAAAAAAGCAAAACAATAAAGGTATCTATAATATAAGCTCCGGGTCTGATTATTGTGAGCTGGTCACATATGTTTTCTTTGAACTACCTTAATGGAAAGAGAAACAAACTTTGTTTTGCCCATCCAACAAAGACTTGATATTTATTTCATTATCTTGAATCCCAAAGTAGATTTTGTAAAGCAACATAAATGGTGAAAGTTTACATTGTACATATCTCTGTATCATAAGCACCAATTAAAAAAAAATCAGTCAAGGGGGAAAAAAAACATTCAGAATCTCCTGAATCCATTATTGTCCTTCCCATGCATCCAGACCCATCAACTTAAGTGACTGAAGAATTAGGTATAGTGAAGGGCTCTGTAAGTGGCTGTTCCTCTGATTTCTAACATAGCCTTTTGTGACTTAGTTTTAAACCAATAACACTGAAAGATTCTTCTACTCGCTCCAATCTGCATGTTGGTACTTTCATCATCAAGTTACTGATTCAGTTTTCAACCTCCCCAAGTGTAACCTATTCATCACTCCTCTTGAAAGCTGATGAGTCCATTCAAGTGGACTTTGCTTCAAGGAAGTTTTCTTGCAATTAATCATAGGGAGAATTGTGAGTATCCTCAAACTATTAAATAAATAGAAAACCCAGTGAAACTATCCTGGTTTTAACAGCTTATTTATAGAAGGTAGTCTTAGGGGACTTATTTTTTTTTTAAATAGTGCGTACTGAACATTTTTAGGCACATGAGTATGCATTTGCTGCTCATTATGAGCTGCAGTTCTGGGGCAAAGCTGGGTACAAAGAGACTGTGAAGGACAAACCCTACCATTCATCTGTACACATGTACCATGCTGGCTGCTGCATGTTGTGGAAAGATTCTCTGTAGATTCCCCAATCTGAAGAAATAATGAGCTTAAAGCAGGGGAACCTCTGAAAACAGTTGGCAGTTAGATAATGATGGATATGCTACAAATTCTAGAGATATCGGTGGAGAAGGATGGATGAATGATGCATATAATGAAAAGCAGGCTAGAGCCGATCACCTTTCTTTTAGGACAAACATGTAAAATGCAGTTCAGTATACTGGAGATATCGCCTGTAGTGTATTATGTTGCATAATAAATGACAGCAAAGAAAAGGATGTCTTTATTACCAGCTAAGTTTAATAAGAAAAAAATGTAGTTGCTGGTTTGAGCAGCAAATAGCAAGTTGAGATTTGGGGTTTAAGGGAAGACTTTCCTATGTGTTTTCCTGATGCCAGCCAAACTGATCGACTCCTTGGTGGCTGAGTTTTCTTCTTCTGTAAAATGCAATATAGGAAAAGTTGATAAATTTAAAGCTCTAGCTAACTCATGCCAAAACAATTAGCTGAAGAGCAAAAAACAAAATGTTTGTCAAAATGGTGTTTAACCTACATGACAGCAACCAGCCTCTTTGGTTATTGGATGACCTTATTCTTTTTTCATTGAATTGATTGACTGTTTTGTCATAATGCAGACACCTTTGCCCTGTGAAAATATTTTGAGAAAGCCTAAATTCATGTGGGCCTCTAGATTTTCAGGTGAAAATTATCAGAGACACAAATCTCATTAAATTAGAAAAGAAAAATTGGCAGTTAACACCAACAAGTAGAACTGAAAAGGAGCAATTGTTTCTAGAATTGGAATTCCAAAGGCCCACTTAAATTTATGTTGATTCTCTCCTTAAACTGTGTGGACTTTTGGAACAACTCTATATATTAGCCCAGTCAACAAATAGGACTGTGCAGAAAATAGAAGCTAATTTGTCCCTGGCTTTAATAACATAAAACTACTCCCATCTTTACATATCACCCCGTGTTTTTTCTGGCATCCCCAAAGCAAAGCACTAAACCTGCTCTTCTGTGGATGCGGAAAGAGCATGGCCTCTGGGGTTAGAAGTTGTTGTTCTTGAGTCATTTCAGTCATGTCTGACTCTTCATGACCTCATTTGGGATTTTTGTGGCAAAGGATTTCCATGTCTTTCTCCAGCCCATTTTACAGATGAGGAACTAAGGCAAACAGAGTGAAATGATTTGCCCAGGATCACAGTTAAAAAGTGTCTGAGGTTGAATTTGAACTCAAGTAGATACATTTGCTTGGTTCCAAGCCCCCTAGCTGTACCTTGGAGTTTGAGAAGCTGAATTCAAATCTCACCTCTGGTACTATTATATGACTTTAGGCAAACCACTTAACTACTCTGGCTCTCAGTTTCCTAATCTACAAAAAGAGAGGGTTGGTTTAGGTAGCCTTTAAAGTCCTCTTCAGCACTAGGTCTGTGATCTTATGAACTAATGGTATGTACTCCTTACATTGGACAGCTAGATGGTACAGTGGATAGAGCACTGGGCTTGGAATCAGGAAGACTGATCTTCATAAGTTTAAATCTGGCCTCAGATACATACTAGCTGCATGACCCTGGACAAGTCATTTAACCCTGTTTGCCTAAGTTTCCTCATCTGTAAAATGAGCTGGGGAAGGAAATGGTAAACCTCTCTACTATCTTTGCCAAGAAAACCCCAAATGGAGTCATGAAGTATTAAACATTACTGAAAGGCCACAACAACAAAAATTCCACGTTTCCCTAGTAAAACTAAGAGTTAGAAGCTAGCAATGTCTAATACTAGAGCTGATTGTAAAGATAATGGCCATTTTATAAACTATCTGAGAGAGATGCAAAATACTCTGCTGTATACCTGGGGGACATGATCTGTATCCAAGTTTTTGAAGCACTTTAACATAGATGATATTATGGAATATTTTACAAAGGTCTTTCACGTGCATTTTCTCATTTGATTTTCATGACAACTCTATAAGATAGGCAGGGCAGGCATTTTCACCCCCATTTTAAAGGAGAAAAAACTGACTCCCAAGAGATTTTTGTTTTGTTCGAGGTCATGCAGTATGGGATTTCTCATTCCATAGCAGTTTGTTTGTGGCTCTCGGACCATAGTTAATTTTATTCTTTTCTTAAATTCACTGCTGTGGACTCTAAAGTCCTCAACATCAGGGAATGTGTCTTCTTTAGATCTATTCCCCATACTGGAGTAGCCTAGTGCCTTGGATGTTATACATCCTCAATACATTTTGTTGAATTTAAGTGATATAGGTGATACAAAAGTCAGGTCTACACACCAGATGGCAAGTTGAAAGAGGCTTGTATCATTGACTAGTCATCTTCTTCTTTATGTATCAAAGCCACACATGGGACAACTTATAATCCAGACCCAGACAAAGCTGAAGAAGGTAGTTCGTAAGGTTCTGTTGCACCAACATTTCCAATTTGGAGCTTTGAAGTTGGCTAATTTTCCAACTCTGCTTACCTTCAACTTCAAGATTCTCCCCATTGAAGAACGATCATTTTAGGGGCTGGTAGGGCCTAGTGATGGTTTCTTAATGATCAGAAAATTTTAACATGTTTGAAGGAAGTAGGGAAGGACCCAGTAGGTAAGGAGAGGTTGACGATTAGAAAGAGAGATAGTGAGGATAATTGAGATTTTAATTTTCTGGAGAAGATGAGAGGGGACAGTATCAAGAGCACATGCAGAGGCCCTGGCAAAGAGAAGGGCCAAAATCCTAAGGCAGAGTTGGGGAACTTGTGGCCTTGAGGCCTCATATGGCCTTCTAGGTCCTCAAGTGCAGCCCTTTGACTAAATCCCAGTTTTGGATTCCTTAAAAAAAAAATCAAATCCAAATCTTTGTCAAAGGGCTGCACTTGAGGACCTAGAGGGCCACATGTGGCCTGGAGGCTGCAGGTTCCCCACATCTGTCCTAAGGGGTTCTGAAAAAAAAAGATTCTACCTATTTGGAACTCTTTCTACCTTTCTTTCACATTTGCCTATAGTCTTCCTTTCAGTCTTTCTCTCTTGTATCATTATTGTTGAAACCTGACACTCTTAGATAAACCTTTCCTCTTTGCTACCTGCTCTCGTAATCTCATTCTTCTCTTTCCTTCTTTCTACCTGGTGGGTTTATAATTATTATTAATCTTGAATTCTTTTTTTTTGGTCATTTAGTCATGCCTGATTCTTCATGACCCCATTTGGGGTTTTCTTCACAAAGATACTAGAGTGATTCATTATTTCCTTCTCCAACTCATTTTACAGATGAGGAAATTGAGGTAGAGAGGGTTAAGTGACTTGCCCAGGGTCACACAACTAATAATTATCTAACGATGGATTTGAACTCAGATCTTCCTGACTCCAAGGTCAGTACTTTATCCACAACACCAACCAACTGCCCAAATTTGGGATTAAGCTTGTAGAAGGAACTCTTGGTGAGGAAAACCTCTGCCAATGTAAGTTGGTGCCTGTTTTGTTACTTATTGGCTTAGAGAGATGTTTGAGACACTGCGAGCTCAAGTGATTGTCCCCTGTTCACACATCTAGTATGTGTCAAGGGCACAACTTAAACTCAGATCTTCTTGATCCTAAAGGAGTCTCTATATCAACTCGGTCTATTGTAATCATCATCATCATCACACTATTATTATTAAATAGCTAAGCGAATAGAGTGTCAGTCTAGAATAAGGATGAAGTCATATTATCCTCAGACACTAAATAGCTGTGTGACCCTAGGCAAGTCATTTAACTTCTGTCTGCTTCATTTTTTCAACTATAAAATGGAGATAATAGCATCTATCTCACAGGGTTGTTAGGAGGATCAAGTAGGATAATATTTGTAAAATATTTTATAAACTTTGAAGTGTTATATAGATATTAACAATTATCTCATTTTTTTCTTGATTTTGCAGGATTCAGATAATGGTCTGAGAATAAGTTGTTATTCTGTTTTTACTCCTTTGTATTTTATATTCTACAGATTACTGGTTAGGACAATAACATGACTGCTTTTTATAATTCAATAAGAGCATTGTGATATAAATTTATCTTCTATAGACTCATTGAAAGCATCTTTGATATAACTACAGGAGCCGACAGGAAAACACAGTGACATCGTGTACCTTATCCTATTCTTCCATGGTTTTTCTGCTAGTTTTCTTTATTTTGAAAGCTTTTCATTCCATATAGTTTGGGAATTATGAGTATTCAGTATGATTATATCTATTAAAATGTTCTTTAATTTTTATGCATCAGTGTTATATTCAGGAAGGAGTGGTTGACAATTCTATCTGTAATAATGCTCCAGTTTTCATAGTGTATTTGTTGAATATTCAAGGTTATTTTGGGGTTTCTAGCTATAATGTGGAGATTTTTTTCACTTTATTTTATAAAGGATAGAGAATTTCTGGTATATAATTCTAACTGCCTGACTTAGTCTTTCTAAGTTTTCACCACCTGCAGTGATATGTTGCATTGTTTCTGCTGTACCATTGCATAATTTGCATTGATCAATTAGTATGAACTCCTTCAGAATAACCTTTCTGTAGGTGATCTCAATGCCTTGATTCTGAAATGTCCTCAGCAAACTCTCCATTTCTGAAAAGAAATCTACTTGACTGTCATTTTTTCACTGCTTCTATCAATTGTAGTTTTGAGTTCAGTTATAATGTGCCTTTTTATTTCACTCTCTAATCTTAGTTGTTTCACTTATATTCTACATATCCAGAAACATATACCTCTTTTCAGACTTGACTCTTACATCATAAGGTAAAGTTTGTTCCAAGTCCAGTTGAATATCTATGCATTTTAAGCTGTTTATCTTGTGTTCTAAGAACATTTACCAGTCACTGGCCAAGAAATACTCATCTTCCTAAAACTCATGAACTCTGTGTTTCATTAATGTTATAGGAGTTTTTGTTTGGACAACTTCCAGATATGGATACATTTTCATCCACTTTGCTATGCTAAATGTATACAGTAAGCTGATGCAATGTATTCTACATAGGTGTTAATTGCTCTAAATGTATACTTCCCATCACGCTTTAGTGTCAGGTTTGTTTTAGCTCTTTTCCCTCTATGCTTTCTCTCTTTTGGTAACCTCATCAGTTTCCACAGCGTTAGTTACCATCTCAGTGAGGATAAATAGCAGCTGTACATATCCAGCCCTATCCTTTTTTGAAAGCTTCAGGGCTGAATCACCAATTATGTATTGGGTATTTCAAACTGAAAGTCCAAAAGACATTTTAAACTCAACATTTACCAAACCAAACTCATTGCTTCCCTTTTAATTTGTCTCTCTTCCAAATGTCCCTGCTTTTGTCAAAGGTACCACTGTCTTTGCAGTCTTTAGGTTCATAAACACAGTTTCAGTATTATTTTATTTTATAAATAATTGATTCCTTACTCCACACAGCCAAATAGTTGCCAAATTTTACTGTTTCTAGCATCACAACATGTTTTGAATCTGATCCCTTCTTTCCATACTCACATAACTACCACCTTAATTCAATTACCTCTTTACCTCTCACTTATATAATCATCTGTCTATCTGAAGTATCTCAACACTCCAGTCCATCCCGCTAGCCAAGTCATTTTCCTTAAGGGCAGATCTCCCCATGTCATTCCCCTTCTCAGTGAACTCTAGTACTTTCCTATTGCCTCTAAGAGAAAACATAAACTCTTCTGTTTGCCATTTCAAGACTTACACAACCCAATTACTCTTCCCAGAATCAGTAGACATTACTACCCCTTCCAATCTCTGCTCTCCAGCCAAACTGGCCACCTCTGTGTTCCTTACACATGGTACTCTATTTCCTGTTTTTGTGACTTTGCACTGGCTCTCTTTTATACCTTAAATGCACTTTCTCTTTACTTCTGCATCCCAGAGTTCCTCTGTCTTTGTAAGAAATAGCTCATGTACCATGTTCTTCAAGGAATCTTTCTTTAAGCATCTGATTGTTTGGCCTTTCACCTCAAACTACTGTGAATTTAAGCATTTTTCATATATTTGTATTTATTAATTTTATATTCATGATATGTTAGTTGAATAAACCTTTAAAGAGGAGTTGAATCACCATTAAGCAGTTAGGGCCTTGATGCTACCACTGCTCCTAGTTCTACTCTGTAATGCTAAACAAAACGAGGTTAGTCTTCCTCTCATAAAAACCCTTCAAATACTTGAAGATGGTCATCGTGTCTTTACTACATCTCCTTTTAAAGGTTCCTTCAACCCAGTTCCTTCCAAGAGTTCTTGCACAGCATCATCTTGAGGCCTTTCAGCATCCTGGTCACCTCCCTCTAGATGTTCTACAGCTTCTCAGAGTTCTTTGCAAGATTAATCAGCAAGCATTTGTTAAGTGTTTGCTGTGTTGTGCACTATGCTAAGTAAGCATTGGGAATGCAAAGGAAATGTGAAAAGAGTCTCTGACCTAAAAAAAGCTTATATGTAAGGGGTATATACATGCACATACACATATATACACACACACATACACACAGACAGGAGAGAGACAGATAGACAGAAAGAGAAAGAAACAGAGAGACACACAGAGAGAAACAGAGAGACAGAAAGAAAATACAAGGTGACCTTAGAGAGAAAAATGTGTGTGTGTGTGTGTGTGTGTGTGTGTGTGTGTGTGTGTGTGTATAGGAAAATGTCTCTTGAAGATGGCACTTTAGGTGAGTCTTAAAGAAAGCCAGGGATTTTAAGATGCAAAGACGTGAAGACAGAACATTCTAGGTATGGGGAAATAGTCATGGCAAAAGCACAGAGATGGTAGGTGGAGCATGTATGAAAAACATGAAAGTAGAACAATATAGTTGGATTATAGAGTGAATGGAGATGAGTAATACTTAATAAGCATGGAATGCTAGGAAAGATCCAGGTTGTGAAGAACTTTAAATGTCAAACAGTAGACTTTATATTTCATGCTAAAGGGGGAACCACTGCAGTTTATTGAATGGAGTGGTTTAGGGTAACACGGCCAGATGTGTGCATTAAGGAAATTGTTTTGGCAGCTGTGTAAAGAATGGATTAGAGTAGGGAGAGTCTTAAGCAGGGAGATCAATTAAGAGTCTATTGCAATACTCCGTGTAAGAAGTGTTAAGGGCTTGAGCTAAGGGTGGTTGTGTGAGTGGAGTGAAGGGGACATTTATGAGAAATTTTGTGGAGAAAGAAATAACATGATTTGGCAGCTGATGAATGCGGGGTGGTTGAATGAGGAGTCAAAGATAACACCAAAATTGCAAACCTGGGTGACTTATGGTACTTTCTATAGTAAATAGGAGAGTTCATAAGAGAGGTGGGTTTGGGCGGGGGAGGAATAGTAAGTTCTGCTTTGGATATATTGAGGTTGAAATGCCTGTGTGACATACGGTTTGAAATACCCAATATGCCATATGTGATGCAGGATTGTAGCTCAATAGAGAATGAATTAGGAAATCCACTACGTAGACTTGGAAGCTGATAGATCTATGGAAGCTGATAGCATTAGGTTTAAGAGAGTATAAGATTTAAACGAGGACCCAGGAGAGAGCCTTAGGGTATACTCACAGTTCTTGGGTGTAACTTGGATGAAGATATAACAAAAAAGACTTTCTGATATTTTTCAGCTTTATTTTTATTAGTTCCTAGCTTGATGATAATAAGGATGATGACCACTGCAGACTAGTGGAGATTAGCAAAAGTTTCATGGAGAAAGTGTGAATAGAATAAGCCTGTAAGTGGGAATCGAATTACTCTGAGGCATTCCGGGCCTTGGTATTGTCATTGCTAAGTAGGAAGAAAATCTAGAGAGAGCAACGTGTTGAAAATTCAAAAAGAAAAGAGTGCCCATGGGCAAAAGGTGTCAACAATCTCAAGAAGGATGAGGATTAAGAAAAAGCATTAAATTTGACATTGAGAATACTGGCAGTTTTGGAAGGAGGAGTTTCAATTGAATAATGAAGTCTGAAGCCAGATTACAGAGGGTTTAGATAGTTTATTTCAAGCAGTTTGGCTTGAGAAAACTATGCAAGATATAGGATGATAGTTAGTGGGACTGGTAGGATCTTTTGAGAATTTTTAATGATGTGAGAGACTTGGTCATATTTGTAGGCAGAAAGGAAAGAAGAAGTGGCTGAGAATAGATTAATGGTTAGAAAGAATGAGATGATAATAGACAAATCTAGTGCAGATGGTCATACTGGGAACCAGGGATGCATATGGAGTATCTGACATAGGTAACCAGAAGATTCCCCTCTCCATCAGAGTCTGGATTAAAGAAGGAGCTGATGATGTCAGTGACATAAGATGAAGAGAATTGGAGAAAAAGGACTTTGCAACAAATGACCTGAATTTTTTGGTCTTGTTCGAGGTAATAGAACATTTATATGAGGTAGATTTTGTGGTTGGTAATAATAGTGAGAATAGAGGGGAAGATACATGTGTGAGAGATACTGTGGAGGTAAAATTGCTCAAATTTGGTTAGGAGGTGGAAGTGAAGGAGAGGAAAGAGTGAGCATTAAGGTTGATTCTCAAGGTTTCAAGCCTGGTAGACAGGATGAATGTTGGTGCTCACAATAGCAATGTTGAAGTTAGAAAGAGAATAGATGTTTTTCTGGGGAAAAATTCTTGGCTTTGAACGTAGTGAGTTTGATGTGTTAATGAAACCTCTGTGTCCTCTAAAAATTCATATAGATAATCAACAAGAATTCATTAAGTACCTACTGTATGCTATGGAGTGCTGTGTCCATGAGGTCATGAAGTCAGACATGACTATATGACTGAGTAATAATAATACTTATGCTAATCACTGTTCTAGGTTCTGGGGATGCAGAGATAGAAATTAAACAGCCCTGACCTCAAGGAGATTACATTCTATTGGGGAAAACAAGATTTTATATAGGTGTGTGTATGAGTAATATATACATATATGGATATATGTACATATGTGTATGTATATATAATATGTATATACATATTTAGCAAGATAACTCGGGGGAGAGCGTCCTGGCAGCTAAACAATCTGCTGGAGAAAATAGGGGCACAGGATCAGAATTATATCCAAAGTTATTGATTTTGGCCAGGATAAGGGTTAACTTCAGCAGACACTGGAACAGAGGAGGCAAAAATGGAGGATGAGGCTCATGGTGAATGAATTAATTTTTTTCTTAGAAAATTATGAAGCTGAGAGAGTAGATGATGGGCAACATGGAAGGCCAGAGGTTTGAAATATCCTCTGTGGGCCATAGAATAGAAGAATCATTTAAAAGGAGTAAAATTAATTACCTTTTGGTGACTTAAATTGAGGTTAGATTTTTTAAAGATGGAAACATAAAAAATAGTAGGCTTTGTTTCATGCTTTCATCCAGCTCCATTCATCAGCCTATACCTATTTAGTGGAAGAGGTAAATGAGGGGAGCCAATCTAGGGTTTGACTTTATCAGGACCTTAACCAAGGGTCAAGGAATTCCAGAGTAGAGGAAAATGTAAAGTTGGACTGGCTCCCTGTAGGGTTGAGATTGGGAAATTAGAGCAGGTGGACTGAAAGAAATTTGAAGGTTACGATCTGATAAAGACATTTCAAAGTTGTTGATTTTTGAAGTAGAACATTTTGTGGGTAATGATCATCATTTTGTAGATGAAATGAAATGGAGTTGAGATGGGGATATGGGTCTGGAAATTGGAAGGGAGGTCACAGATGGATATACATATTTTGAAGCCATTTGCTTAGAGGTGATCTTTGAAATGTTGATGCTATATGCAGAAGAGTTTCTGAATTAATATTTTTGTCTTGTTTTAAAACATGGGTATAATGTTTAAGGAGAGCTGGGATAAGGATGACATTACAGAAAAAGGGGCTGTTAATTGGGCTCTCAGATGTGTCTGTCAACTTTCCCTCTCTCTCTCTCTCTCTCTCTCTCTCTCTCTCTCTCTCTCTTTCTCTCTCTCTGTCTATGCAGACAAACACATTTCCACTTGTATGTACTCTGAATATCACGAATTCAGTTACATTGATACGGTTTGTTATGTTCCCCCCCCCACACACACACATTCATCAGTCCTTCATACTTTTCTTTTCCTTTTGAGGGAACCATCATTCTTTCTAGTCACCAGGTACAAAGCATTGGAGTCATCCTTAATTACTCCTTCTTCTTTCTTTCCTTTTCATCCTCCTCCTCCATATCCAGTCAGTTGTCAAGCCTTATTGATTATAATTCCACAACATCTCTTAGATCCATCTTCTTTTTCTCCACTCAAACATCTTTACCCTAGTTCAAGCTCTCATCACCTCTTGCCTGGACTATTGCAATAGCTTTGTAATTGGTTTTCTTGCTTCCAGTATTTCCCCTCTCCTCTATACAACTGCCAAATTGATGTTCCTAAAACACATATTTGACCATGTCACTACTCTGCCCACACAAAAATCATTTGTGGCTCCCTTTGTCTCTAGGATAAATATAAATCTCCATCCTGGCATTTAGAACCCTTCACAATCTGGTTCACACCTCCCTTTCCAATAATACTTTGTTTCACACACTCCCTATTCTAATTAAACTGGCCTCCTAAGCTTTTCCCTGTATGTGGCATTCTACTACTTTCATACCTTTGAACAGGTTATTCCCTGGATCTAGAATGCTCATCTTGGAGAATGCTTAGTTTTCTTTAAAATATATTTCAAGTACCACCTCCTAATTAGCCCTTCTCGAACCTCCCATTAGCCCTTTCTCCCTTTTGAAATGACTTTGTATTATTTTGTGTTTTATGCTTGGTGTTTGCTTATCTGTGCACATCCTGTTTCCCACCTTTCCTAGCCTACTACAATGTAAACTCCTTGAGAGCCAAAGCTCTTTCTTTTTGCTTCTTTTGGTCTTCCCAGCACTTAGCACAGTGTGTGACACGTAATGAGCATTTAA
This sequence comes from Notamacropus eugenii, assembly GCF_028372415.1. Lineage (NCBI taxonomy): Eukaryota > Metazoa > Chordata > Mammalia > Diprotodontia > Macropodidae > Notamacropus > Notamacropus eugenii. Next base: position 223,506,153 of record NC_092876.1, on the reverse strand, counting down.
TAAATGCTTGTTGTTTCACTGGCATGATCATAAATGTTTCCTCTTTATCTTTCTATCTTTACCACCTCGCATAGTACCTTGTACATAGTGAGAATTTAGTAAATGTTTGTTGAATTGAATTGAACCAAGGAAAAGCATGTCTTTGGGAAAGCATAGGAAATGTATAGACAATGGCAAATATCTTAGTCTAGTGAATCATGGAGAGGAGAGTAGACTGGAAAGGCAGAATGAAGTTAAACTCAAGGAAGTCTCAGCTCTAGAGTTTTTCTGATAGCATCTGCATGCTCATGTGTCAGGGATGTGGTAGAGGCATTTATTTCCCTCTTATAGGTTGAACAAGATGGCCAACTTTCCTACTCTAAGTTGGAGGAATGGAAAAAGCATTGGACTCAGAGTCAGGAAGACCTGAGCTTGATTCTTAACCCAGACACTCTCTAGCTATTTAACCCTAAGCAAATTATTTCACCTGTCACCGATTCTTCATATATAAAATGGAGATAATAATTGCTCTTACCTCACAGGGGTTTCTGTGAGGATCAATTAAGATGATGTACATAGAAAGTGCCTTACAAGCCTTAGAGTAATATATAAATGTTATCTATTAATATATTAAGTCTATTAGCAATATTTTTTGTTTCTTCAATGATTTTACCATTGTCTTTTTTCACAGAGTAAGTGCTCTCTATATTATTGTCAAATTTAATTGATGATGATGAAAAAATAATAGTTGTACTTCACCATTTCCCAGTTCTGTTCAGAGGTGAGCTTTGCCAGTAGCATCCTAGTAAGGGAATGACATAGAATGTAAGCTACATTATTTGACAGTGCTGAATGTAGATAAAGAGCTAGAAGAGTATAAATGCCAATCTCCTCATTTTACAGATGAAGAAACTGAGGCACATAGAGTTTAACGGTTTATACAAGATAGAGTCAGGACTCAAACCCAGGTTACCTGACTGTAAATTTCATGGGGTTTCTACTTTATTGTGCTACCTCTTTTTGCCAATCTAGCCTATTTAGTTTATAGTATTACCCTGCTCTAAGTGGTGAGAAAAATCATTACTTCTATACACGAATGTTACAGCACAACTCTAGGGCTTAGAGATTCTAATCCCTGATAGAAATGCTATACATCTAAATTTATTTGAAGCATATACACAATCATAATTGTAGCTGAAATGTGTATAATGCTTTGAGATTTACAAAGCACTTTATATAAACACAGTACAATTTAATCCTCATTACATCCCTCTAGAGCAGCTATTGTTCGGTCATTTTTGTCTGACTCTTAATGACCTGTTTGGAGTTTTCTTGGCAAAGATACTGAAGTGGTTTGCCGCTGTCTTTTCCAGATCGTTTTACAGATGAGAAACTAAGGCAAACAGGGTTAGGTGATTTTCCCAGGGTCACATAGCTAGTAAGTGCCTGAGAATGGATTTGAACTCAGAAAGAGAAGTCTTCATGTCTCTAGATCTGACACTCTATCCACTGTATTACCCAGCAGGTTTTTAAATCCAGGTCTTCCTGATGTCAAATCCAGTGTTTCTCCACTACACTGCATTACTCTGGCTCTGATTCAAAAAGTTAAAAACTAAAAACAAGCTCATAGATAAGAGGGAATACATCATCCATTTACACTGAATTGAAGGCCCTTATCTTCTTGATCACTTCTGATGTTTTATATGGATCTCTAAGTTTGTTCCACTGGGGCATCTACATGAAATTTTGGTCACTGAGTTGATGTGAGATTATATATAATTCAAGATTCTGTTTAATTCAACAAGAGTTCCTTAAGTACTTACTTGCGTCAGACCCTGTGCTAGGGATTCAAAGACAAAAATACAAACAGCCCTTGTCCTCAGAGAGCTTCCATTCTAATATGTGAAAACACAGTAACTGGATAAGAAAATCATGAAGTCAGATATTCAGCACCTCACAAAGATCTGAAGACTGAGTTCTCTTTGACCAGAGACTAGCAGACACAAATTGCCCTTTTTATTGCTTCACTAAAACATACCACTTTGACCAGTTCATTTATTGACTTTTTCATCTCACGCACAAATTCTTACTTATGTGGGAGTTAAAGGTCCACAGCACACTAATTGTGAAAGCAAAAGTGCCAATTTGACAGAATTCTACCACCCCAGGAATGATCTTGGAGCATGAAAACAGTTAGATAAATTAACTCTGGAAATGATTTTTTTTAAGGGAAAAAAAAAACCCCAAAACCTTTGCACTATCCTTAGAGAAAGTCTACCTTTCTACAAAGAGAATGTTTATCTAAGGGAGCAGAGAAAAGGACTGAGCTGGTCTCAAGTTTCAGAAAATAGCGGGAAGCACTGAGGTGTCTGCTGTTTACTGGAGACTAACAAACATACAGGAAACAAGCAGTCTGCTAGGATTTGACTTAAATTACAAGGAAAAAATCACCCAGGGTTTCAGAAATACACATCATTTGGACAAATAACTAATCTCCCTTTTTTTACTTTGCTTGCTGAAAGCAACTGAGAGTTAAAATACAAGAACAATTTTTAGAGGCCACCTCATGACTAGCAATCAGTGCTAATAAGATTCTTTTCCTCTTGCAAGATTCACAGAAAGCCCTCAATCCATGCCGAGCACATTCAAAGGCAAGGGACTAAGCGATCCCCTTACAGGTTCATTATCATTCGCAGGTTATCCCAAGCCAAGTGAATCAGGAAAGCAAATGAATTAGTGAGAATTAAGAAGCCTCCGTGGTATGAACCCTCTCCAAATCTCAGCTAAGATGAAAGGTAGACGCTGATGTCTTATGTCCCAGGGTTCTCAGAATTGGAGCCCCAGTGCCTAGCCGCTTTCTCCAGAGCCTTGCAGAAATGTACAGGCAGTTAATGTTGCCTAACGTCTCCTGACCGTGGGTTCAGCCATGTGGGAAAAGTTTTACGAGGCTGCAAAAACCAAACCCCCTTTCACTCACAATTAATTACAGGACAGTTGCTATAGCACCTAGCTGTCAATGAGTGCAGTGTGGGCACACTTCCTTCCCATCTCAGGCATTCACTAATAATCAAAGATAGGGCAATGTTTTAGCAGAGGATGCTATCAAATGGGATTCTTAAAGGACAAATCTAGCATACGTTTGAACTGCTAAGTGTTAAGTTCCATGCAAAGTAATATCTTAAGCCCTAGAGGAGGATTTGAGTATGATCTAAAATCCTTGGAGCTCTAGGATTTTCCTTAGTGTACACACATGCACACACACACACACACACACACACACACACACACACACACACACTGGGGGTGGGGGAGGGAAAAGGGAAGGAGTAAAGCAGGGAAGACATGTTTTGTTGTAATCCAGTGCTTCCTGCAGTATCAGTGGGATTAAAACAAATCTATACTCAAGGTTTTGGAGTAGCACTTTATTTTCATTAAATACTAGTTACTGTTAATTATATTTGATCACTATAAAGAATACAGTTTAATTAAAGAAACACAGTAGTTAGAAAAATATTTGATTTCCAAAGGAGAACAATTTATCTTTGAATTAGTAAGTAGGGAAAAAGTAATTGTGAGATTGTGTATTTTCCCCCCTCCTCATGTTATTGGTTTTTATTGAGAGGTTTGATCCCATTCAGAAAATAAATCTTCTTGTTTCTAATACTAGAATTATCTAAATTACTAATTTCATATCATGCTGTTTGTATGCGTGCTTCAATTTATTTAACATAAGTAATTATATCTAAAATGAAACAACATTTGGCAAATGACATTAAACAACATATTCTAATATCAATCTGTATCAACATCTCTCTCTTTGGAGATGGTTTTGTTGTTAACTGTTTCAGCGAATGTTGAAACGTGTGCTGAGACATTACATGTTTTCCTTAATCGACATATGGCTTTCATTTTATTTTTGCAAGGTAATATTTCAGGACTGGTCTGGAGGAAATTAATGGAAAGTGAAGCCAGATAACTAGCCCCTGTAACCGAAGCCCTGCATTCATGTTGCTTGTGTGTCGTTGTACATAATTGTACTTTGGAGCCATTACGCTGGAGAACTTTCTATTTTTAATTTTTCTTCTCTACCTCAGTTTGATCTCCAGGAACTGCTATGGGATTTGCAAGCTCAGTGCTATGATCTTAAAGAAAGAGAACAATTCAAATGTTTCATTTAAAATCTGCAAATATCAGAGGAGGCTCATTACCTGAAACAACAGAAAGTCAATCCTTTGTAGGTTTGATTCAATAGGAATTAAGTTTTTTCACTATTAGAAACTATTGAAGTATATTAATTTTCACATCATTATTCAAATATCAGTAATTTCTACCATGAATGATACTTAAAACACATGTGATATAAAACTTCCTTTGACTATATTTTCTTTGTAAAATACTTTGTTTTCAAGCTGGTGGTAACCATTTTTCTTCTTTAAAATATCTAAAATGAAAATGCTAATGTTTAAATAATTGGATTTCACAAAACTTTTCTATCATGTGGCTAATGTCTAACTTTTAAAAAGCTACTAATTTAGGCCAAGTAACAATATGCTTATATTTTTTAGGGCTTTATGGATAGTATTCTTTGCATTATTCTCATATAAAAATTTAATTTTACATAGCAAAATGGAAAAAAAATCAGATTTTATCCAGAGAAAACATAAGTTCTCAATTACTGTCCAAGTAGAAAAAAAAGACAAGAATAATATTATTTATGCTCTTCTACTGCAATCTGTTTTTTAGTATCCCCTATTATCTTCAATTAAAACATGTTCCTGGAAAAGGTTTTTTGTCTCTTTTTTTTCTTTTTTCTATGCTGAAATAATCTGGCTGCTCTGATCCGTTTTCTTCTGCACATCTGTCTAAAGAGTGAAAATCCGCTTCCAGTTTATGACTTTTTGATAAATTCTATTAGTGATATATGAAGAACTGTATGTTCAGAAATGCAAAATCTGTAAGTAATTTTCCACTGAACTCAGCCTTTCCTCGATTTCTGAATAAAGCACAGGAAAGCAATTAGAGCAGTTTAACAGACAGCGAACAATCCAGATTGAAGTATGCTGCATGCTCCCATCAAAGCAGGAACAAATCCTTGGTAATACAAATATTATTTAAAATAGTATGAATCTGCAGCCGCCAACAGCAGCAAAAGCAAGCAGCCCTGCATTAGCCCAGCAGCATGCCCTGCCCTTGTGCTGGCCACAAATGACCAGTGAAATCCCAGAGGCACTCTTGAATTTCTGCATTCTCATTTCATCAGCTGTAAAATATCTGTCACTCACATCCCACACTGGGCAAAGTGACACCTGCCAGTCTCAAGAACAAGGACAAATTAATGTTCCTCCACCAACCACGGCTTAGAAACGAGGGCCCAGCAACAGTAAAAACAATGCATTGTTAAAGTTGGCTATCAATTCCTGCAGGTTTCTTTCTAGCGGGCTAATTTGCAGCAGCTGTTGTCATTTCGTGTTATTGAACACGTGCTTCCTTGGTCCACTGTACCTCATAATGACTCTTTAAAAAAATTATTTGCAAACTGCTGGCATAACATATTTTGAATATGCTCAGGCACTGTTGCAAAATAATGGAACTATAATGAAAGGAACCTGTCTCCATGAGGCAGGATGGTAAGATTGAAAATAGTAGCACAGAAGTAGTGGGAGAGGTCTTGTGGTACCCATTCAGGCCAGGAATCAGGCCAATTCTCACATCTCCTTTCAGATCCAAAAGTTGTGTGTGTGTGTGTGTGTGTGTGTGTGTGTGTGTGTGTGTGTGTGTGTGCGCGTGTTCACGCACATGTTCCCTGTCTGTCATCATGTCATATGATGTTATGAAATTTCTATCTGTTGGTGATGAAATGCAGCATGACAGGATGTAATGCAATGTAACGTATCAAAAAAATGTAAATACTACACTTTGGGGGATTAGATATCTGCTGTCAATTCTTATAGCAAGAATCTGAACCGAATTTACTGAGGCGGATGGAAGCTCAATGAACGCCATACTGGCCACAGTGTTTGTGAACCAGTGCACCACACAGTTCACTGACTTCCCCAATTACTTTCTGGTAGTTTGGCACATAGAGAAATGTTAAACAAAAGTTCTTGTGTTGGGCTCTTCTGGGAAGTAATTTGACTGTTAATTACAGATGCTCAGGGTGATTGTTTTGCAGATTGCTTAATTGTTTTTACGACCACATGACTCCTCGAACAGCTTATCAACTCAAGATTTGCTTTTCAGGGTTAACCTTTTTTTTTTAATTGAAGTATCTGTTCTTAGGTTGAATTCAATGTAAAGTCTATCTGGTGATAAAATCACGTAACTATCCCAGATAAAGCAGTTTCTGGTGAGCATTTACAAAGAAAAGGGAGTGGGGAGATCCATTTTACCTTTGAAATCATCAGTAGTCTAGCAAAGTGAACACATTTCACAATTCTACAGGTTTTGATGGATAACTTTAACTCTGTAGATACTGAAGAAGTGTAGAGTAAAAGGCATGAATTAAACCTGTGTTGCGAATGCCTTTATTTTCCCCATTAAGCTTTAATATTAGTTCTTAACAATGGAAGAGGGAAAACAAGTCCACATCGCCTTAAAGGTAAGTGGGCAGAACCTCAATTGAAACTGCATTCCTGAGAGTGGAACCTTTTATTTGCTGTCATAGCGATGCCTTTTAATTGTCCTAATAAACAAGCTTTTAAAAAGCTTCTAAAATGTTCTCTAATAACACACTTTGGTCTTTAGCCATAGAAATGCAGAAATAATTAGAAGTGGCATTGTGTACACTGCCTTCTGGACTGGGCTGAAGGTGAAGGAGAAAGTCTCATGCTATCCTTGTCAGCTGCAAGGGTAATTACTGCTGGCTGAAATTACTCAACATTTGTTTATAAGCTCCCCAGAGCATGCTGTAAATAGATTGTCTGTTATAGTCCAATCACATTAAAACGCTGCTCCTTGCAAACTGCTACCTCCTGTTTTCTGTAAGCTAGACAGAGAGAGCCTGCTGCTCACTTATTGAGCACTGAGCACTGAAGAGCTGTGTTTAATGTGATTGTTTTTCATTAGTTTTTTCTCTGTCCGATAGCGCCTTTGCAGGGTCTGAACGCGAGTTAGGTGCATCACTTTCATTAGAACGACTCTCTTGGTGTTAAGCAGGAGGAACATCTTTCTTACTGGAAGGTTGTAAGCAACAGTTTGTTTGAAATACAAGGACCTCGAAAATAGGAGAGTGATCTGTCTCTTACCCTAGCTTGCTGAATTTGATGTCTCCACATTTGATTTCCAAAGATTCAGATGGTTATCTCATTGCTTCAATTTAATTCAAGAACAATAATATTAGTAATATAAAGCTACAAAGTCATTTGCTTAAACTATCTCAGTTGAGATTGAATCCTTTACAATGGGGTTACTCTATGTCTAGCAGAGTGCTAGGTATGGTGGGAAGTAAGAAAAAAGAGAGAGAGAGAAATCCTTACCCTAAAGAAAGTTATTATCTTGTCCAGAAGAGAAGCATATGTGTGCATACACACATGTATGCATATATATATAATCACAGAGAAGAGTGCAGTACTATATATCATAAAATTCTAACGTATGAAAATAAAAATCTATAGAAAAAGCAACAAGGGTGTGGTTGGACAGAAGTCAGGACCTTAGCCTTCATTTTGTGGAATGAATTTCCCTTTGTGGTTTTGTCCTACTTGAAGATGTTCCAAAGTCAACTTGGAGAATAGTTCAGTCATAAATTGCTCAGCTTATTTGCCTTGATTAGAGTTTCTTGTTTGTCGTTATCAGCTAAAAGGAGAAAATTGGGCCCTTAGGATCTGGAAGTTTTTATGTTTTTTTTTAATTCTTAAGTGGTTCAAAGAAAAAGCAACTATGATCTCCACCCTACCAAATTTTCAGTATCTCAGAAGTTTGCATTCTAAAGTATTGGAGTAATAAGTCCATTTATCTGCTCTTTTTATTTTGGCTAGAGGGAGAAAAACAGCAACATTGGGAAAAATTAATTCCAGAGAGATTATTTCCATTTTATAACTTGTGCTTTCAGTCTTTGCTTATATGCGCATTAATAAACCTGTCACTTTTCCAACCAGAAATTCGGTCTGAGCTGTTCATGATGATGAACTATTAGAGGTGTGGCTATATTTTTAGAAAGAGATAGATGAATTTTGTTTACCCACAGGAGGCATACGATATGTATGATAGTGGAGATGAAAGAGCTAACCAGTAGAAATATTTAAAGTATTTGAAAGGAAAAAAAGTCTTTTGAGAAAAGATCAAATGGAAGGGTAGGTCTAACCAAGCTTCTTAGTCACCTTCTTGCCTTGGCTTACCTATTATATCTTTCCAAACTTTTGAGCTCCCATTGAAACATTCTGCCCCTTCATTCCAACTTGGTACTGAATTTCAGGACACCCCCACCCCCCCAATTTTCTCTTAACTAGCCCCAATCTTGAAAACAGTGCTGCTGGGAAGGATGTCTGAGTGCTAGAAATGATGATTCAATTACATTTTAAAGCAATTCCTGGAAGCTGTAGTTCCAGGAATGGGCATCAGATATTCTGTTCATTGTTCTGGGTTTGCCCATAGTTTGCCAGGGGAAGCCAGGCATTTTTGAAACAATAGGGTTTTTTCCAGTGCATCTCTACTAGGATACTAGTCTCACATTCTTGGCCATATTTATTTTTCAGAGTGAATGAAAATTACATAAAATCCTCTTTCAGTGCTGACCCACATTGTCTTAGAATAGACTGAATCCATTTGTTTTTAATCTCTATATCATTTTTGTATGCTCCCCATTACTCACTTTATGCCATTAGAGGAACAGTGAATCTTTAAAGAGAAACTTCCTACAGCTAAAAAAGACATTAAGGGGAAAAAAATCTGGGAGCCATAGTGACAGGTACAACTAAGCCTGTATCCTTCAGTTCCCTGGAAACCAGTCAAACACTATCTCATCTTGCAATGGTTGTGTCTGATCTGCTTCAGACATCTTCCTAATAATGGCAACTACAGAGGTGACTCTCTGCAAATAAGGGCTTGCAGCAACTGGACATCCATCATATATCTCCAGAGCAACATTAGACCACCCTAATGGGCACTCCCGTCTTCATTATGATATTAATTCTCTAAATTTCTGAAGTGATTTCATTTGTAAAATGACAAAGGCTGGCTGCTCAGGAGACAAACTGTTTTCATCCCCCTCCTGTATGCTTACAAAGGCTCGCTCTCTTTAGTCTTTGGGGGAAAAGAAATTTGATAGCATCAGATCTCTTGTGATACACAAGGCTGGCTAACAGCTAAACCACCTGCCAGCACTTCATGCCTGACCATTCAGCCTGAAGCTTTCTAAAGCAGTGGTTGATGAGTGGAACATGGATGTAAGTTTGGAGAGGAACTAAGTAGAGAGAAAATAGGGGTAACAGAAAAAACTCGGCATGGAAATAGGGCAGGATTGGAGGGTGACAGTAGGGTCAGAGTGAAGCTAATGCCAGAACCAGGCTTAACAAGGCTGCTCTGGTTAAATGATATAAAAACGTGATCCTTCTCCCCTTCTGCATTGGACAACTGCTGACCATGCACAGGTTCCAAAATAAGGCTTTTCACTCCCCCCATATATTTCTAGAAGTGAGTCTTCACATCAGCCATCCCACAACTTTAGCACAGCAAGTAATTTATGGTATTTGCTCCCTATAGAAAAGTTATTTGTCCTACATTGAAAAATTATTGTGTAAAGGGGATATTCCTTGTTACTGAATTTGAGGTTACTACTAATAGTATTGCTATCGATAATATTACATCCACTCAGAGTTATATTTTGGTCAGAATCTCAGGCGTAATGGTAAAGGAAGTCAAATTTGTCCTTGACTTCCTACTCATCCTATCAAAAAATCATGGATACTCTCTTTGTAGTCTAGGGTAAACAGTATCTATTAAAGAGTTTCACAAATGGTCTTATCTGAACATTTGAATATACTAGAGATGTATAAGAAAGCAAAAATGGCAGTACAATATTATTTACATAATTTTTAAAAATATATTTACATAATTTTCTAACTGAACGTTGTCTTTTCCCTCAAAGCCTCTTCTCTTTCTTCCTATTATTGAAAGTATCACTATGTGTTCAGTCATCCAGGCTCAGAACTTAGTGTTTATTAACTTTGAAGCCTCATGTTTTCATCCCTAATATCCAAATCAGTTGCTAGATCCCATCAATTTTACCTTTGTAACATCTTTTACATATGACTTCTTTTCTTTTCTTCTCTAACACTCCCACCATATTGGTATAGTCTCTCAGTCCATCTTCCACTCAGCTGTCAAAGTGACATATATCTCAAGTCTTACTATGTCACCTCTTTCTCCCTCCCCATTCAGTGAACTCCAGTGGCTCCCTATTACCTTTAGTATCAAATATGAAATTCTCTGTTTTAATTATAACCAGGTGTCTTCCTACCTTTCCAGTTTTCTTAGACTTTACTCCTTTCCATATATTATGATCCAGTGACATGGTCTTTCTTGCTATTTCTTGCACAGAAATCTGACTGTATTTTTACAGTCTCTCCCTCATCAGCCCTGCCTACTGACTTTCTTTAGCTAAAAATTTTACCTTTACAAGAAGTCTTTTCCAGATACCCCTTACTGTCAGCTACTTCCCTCTAAGATTATTTCCAATTTATTCTGTATATGTCTTTTGTTTGTTCACAATTTTTTAGTATGCTGTCTTCCCCATTAGACTCTGAGTTTCTTAAAGGTGAGGACTGTTTTCTGCCTTTCTCTGTATCTCCAGTGCTTAGCACAGTGTCCAATACTTGATGTTGATGACTTCCATTGACTTATTGAATACTGATGATATTATTATGACACTACTGTCATTTCTTTGAATGTTACTCAAAGTCAGCTGGTCATCAATGAGGGTTTGGAAACATTTTCATTATAAATAGATTTAATGGTAATAAAATATCACAATATATCATATGATTCCATTGTATATTGGCAAACATAAATATTAATATTTTATATAAATTTTAAAGTCTAATATCTCTTTTTATAGAGAAGATAATGGATTATTTCAAATAAAAAGCCATAAGATAGTCATAAGACAGATCCCTGAAACTAATTTAATGCTTCAAAATTACAGTTTCCTAGTCTATATTTTATTAAAATTAAGATTTAACACTATAAAATTTCTTATATTTGTGTTAAAATTTGATTAGAATTTTTTTTAAATTAGGGATTTTGTTGTTTAAAACAAGTCTCTGGTCATGTTAGGTGAATATGTGTATATATTTATGTGTACATATGCATTTAAGTATTTATGTAATTACAGACACTCAGAATTAGAAGAGTCCTCAAGGGTCTTCTAGGCTAATCTCCTTCCAGGTGGAACAGTCTTCTCTGTACAATTTCTGACAAGTAGTCAACCAGCCAATGCTCAAATCCTTCTGTTGATAAGGAACTTCTTGCTTACATCTCATTCCATTTTGTGGACAATACTAAATTGTTAGGAAATAATATTAGGGGAGAAGCGCTGTAAATGCATGAAAAATATGAACAATAATGAGACTTCTCCAAGGTTACAGAGCAAATGAGTGATAGAACTAGGAACTGAACCCTGTTTAGAACTCAAATAATCATTTGGTGGCCCTTCCTCTGGAGAAACTTCCCTGAATCAGCTATAGTAGACTGGTACTCAAATGCTAGATATATAGTCCCAACCAAAAGTTGCACTTCAGTGGGATGGCCTTCAAGAAAGTAGGTACTTAAGAAATATTTGTTGGCTTGAAGTAATTTTTTCCTGTCTCCAAGAAAGGAGTCACCAGAGAGAAGTAAGGTAATTAGCCTAATGACCCACAGAGGGTAGAAAGTCTCTGTATCCCTTCATTCAGGTCATTAATTATTCCTAAATGATTGCTTAAAGAAACAAGGAAAGAGAGGGTTTATCTAAAAGGGGTTGCCAGAAATGGAGGAGTTGTAGTGTTCCTTCTTACCCCTTCACTGTATTGCGCCCAAACAAAAGAAAATGGAAGGGGAGAGGAAATAAACATGTATTATGTGTCTACCATGTGTAAGACACTGTGCTAATCACTTTACAAGTATCTCATTTAATCCTGTGAGGTAGATACTATTACTGATCCATTTTATAGTTCTGGAACCTGAGGCAGACAAGGATTAAGTGACTTGCCCCTGTTTGTACTCATGTCTTCCTTATTTCAGTCTCAATGTTCTATTCTCCTAGCTGGAGCCAAGAGAAAAGTTTGTTGATAAGCAGGTAAGGAATATCTTATGTGGAAACATATGTGAGTTTATAAACTTTGTGTTAGAAGTTTCTGCTTAACATTGAAGGCCTGTGCACATTTTAAGGAGCTCTCATATTTCTAGCTTATTGTTTCTTGTCATATGTGACCCAGAAATGTCAGTGTATGACACCTCTCTATTATCAGGCACAAGTTCTTCCTATAAGCACATAGGTGCACAAGACTAAAACCTGAGAATAGTTTTATTTATAAATTAAAGAACATAGGAATCATATTCTGTCTCATAGAATAAGAAGCCCTCTCCATCTGGTTGACAATCCTTGCCTAGATAGCTTTTCACTCTTTGTGTCTTTCATCCTCTCCCTTACATGGGACTTTGAAGAAGGGAAAGATGAAGACAGGCTTTTTCATTTTGGTGACATTTGGGTGGAGTTGCTTCTTCGCTGTAAATTCTCTCCAGGTGTTGCTGGCTCATATTTCCTGTTACTTTTTATCTTTTGGCTCTACCCTCAGCTTCAAGCAGGTAGAACTTGCTTCTCTAAACCGCTCTTTTTATTCTTAGTACCATCATTTCCTTTATCTTGGCTCCATGACTGGCCCCTCAAGAATAGAAGGTACTTAGGACTTTCTTCAGGGGAACTGTTTTCTAGCATCTGGTTCACATGGAAAGATTATCTTGAGTCTTAGCCAAGTGTACCCTCATTCTTTTGAAAATATTGTTTTTAAACACCAAGTTCTCCAATCTCTGCACTTGTATTCTAGGGGTACTCCCAGGGTTCTATGGGAGCCATTATATTTTTCTATAATAGAACAACTTTGGATATGTCCCTCCCATCTCTTTCCTTTTTTCCCATAGTATACAGGCAATGTGATTATCATTCTTATCCCAATATGATTTTTATGGTTTATTTTTTAAATAAAATTTAATGATCTAGCTATATCTATCAATCTGTTGCATTGCTAGGTGGTGCAGTGGATAGATACTGGGCCTCAGTATCTTCCTCGTGAGATACTTATGAGTTATGTGACCCTGGGCAAGTCACTTAACCTTGTTTGCCTCAGTTCTTCATCTGTAGACTAAGTTGGAAAAGGAAATGGCAAACCATTCAAGTATCTTTGCCAAGAAAATCCCAACTGGGGTCATGAAGAGTTGGACACGATTGAAAAATGACTTAACAACAATATCTTAGCTTACATTTCCTCTGTATCTCTCCTTCCTTCTAGAGAGTCTCCCTCATTAAGTCTTAGGTTTCATAGGGCTAATTCCACTGTCTCCCCTCATGTTTTTCCAACCAGGGTAGCTTCCTCCAGGGTAGCTCAGGTGGGTTATTTAAATTCCCTGAGGCTGAATCAAGGAAGATCCTCAAAAGGAAATAGGGAAGGGTTGAGTTAGCAGCTCCCAGAAGAAATTCTGGCTGGCACTAAGTGTAAAGATTTACAGTTTTCTTAATGTGAGCATTAAGAAATACTGCAGAGTAAGATTTGTTGCATGTTAAGAGTTAGGATTTAATGTGTTACCTCTCTGAGGTAATGTATGCTATTTTAAAAGAAGACTGAAGAGAGTTTCAACCTGAAGGAATGAATCTCTAACAGTGGCATTTTTGGCTCTGTGGAGGAAGGCAGAGATGAATAAAACCATCCCTATATTACACTATAGGTATTCTCTAAAGAGGTAATTCAGTTCTCATACTCACTAAATATTTTGAGTCTCTATTTTGGTTCAACTCTTTGCTAGTGGAGCAGTGCATTGTACTAGCTTACCTTAGATGTAGGGTGATGGGAATTCCAATTCTGCCTCAGGCCATGAGGAATGATATATGGGACAAATCATTTAGTATCTCTAATCCTTAATTTTGCTCTTCTGTAAAATGAAGTTAATAACAGCCCCCTTTTCACAGAGTTTTTGTGAAGAACAAATGAGGTAATATATTCAAAACACTTTGCAAACCATACAGCATTTCGCTGTATAAATTTGAGCCTTCAATAATAGTAGCACAGAAGAAGAATTATTTGCTCCCTTGCCTCAAATACCTTATCTCTCTCTTCAGTCCTCAGATCCATAATATCTCTGCCTTTCAGATAGTTTTAGTCATCCAGTTATTTTGATGAGGTTACTTCAAAGAGAAAAATATTATTATTACATCATTAACAATGCATACCTATGTACATGTATGCATATGTTACACATGTGTAGCATCTTATGAGGTAAATGTTATCTTTTATAAGCTGATAATTTTAAGTGCAACAAAAGCCAGCTTCTAAATTATTTTTGATATTATAGATCACAAAACCCATAAATGAATTAATTTTTTAATGGAATACTTAAATTTATTTCTTTAATTTTTTGTATTTAGATATTTTAAACTAATTCATTGAGAAGAGCTGACATCAGTGGTATCTGTTAGCATAGCTAAATTTTATAAGAACATATAGTACAGTTACTGTAGAAGGTTCCAGACCAGAGTCACTCAGACCAGCTGAGTGATCAATTGTACCTTAGCCCAGCTAGGCAACAGATACTTAGTTTTCTCTTTCCCACAGTTGCTTTCTGCAGATGTCCAAAGTGGGATTGACTCAGTCCTAATGAACCCTATTCCATGAGTTTTGTCCAGTATGGTTCAGTAGGTTCCCTCCCTACAAATTGCCCTTTCTTAAACATTTTTGAATATCTTAAACTAACCTAGTTTTGTAGGGAATCAAACTGTTGTTTTCCATACTTAGTATAGTGAACTTGAACAGTGTTAATATTGGAGAAAATTAACCTCTCTGAGACCTGGTACTTTTCCCTTCCTATATAAGACCCTAGAAGACCCATAGTGCAGAAGATCACTAAGAATTTGTTATCAGTCTTTTGCCATCGTCATTGCAAACTTTACCTTACAATGATAGGTACATGCAGAAAATGTCAATTTATACAAATAGTGATTATTATTATTAGTAATAGTAGTAGCAATAGAATGTGGAATGGTAGAAAGAACTCTGAACTGTGAGTCATTGAGCCTGGCTTCTAGTCCCAGCCCTTCCATTCACTAATTAGGTGATCTTGTGCTTCAGTTTACTGGCATTCAAAATGAAGGAATTACACTAAACAATCCCTTAAATTGCCTTCATTCTTTCAAGTTCTGTAGCTTTATAATAATCTTCATTTGTTTCAAGCTCAGATTATCTCCTTCTAATTACTCCTATGATCTCTTTTGTCTTCTCCCCAAGAATGGTTGCTCAGGAAATAGAGCAACATGCAAAAAAATGATTTGGAGCCTGTTTCTGATCATGGTCATTTACACATTCCCACGAAGTCTGGTTTATTACACTACCATTGTTTTGTGTCATTAGGTGGCTATCAGTTGTTGTTTCCTGTGGACTTTTATCAGTGGTAGCAAAGATTTTTCTTATACTGGTTGCATATAGAAAGGACCAAAATGTCTTCTTCTAGAGAATTAAATAGGGTACAAATGTGTCCAAAAATAACTACATTGCTTACCACTTACTAACATGTGAACTGTAATTCATGTGCAGCTCACATATAGTTCTAATATTTTTTTGTATAGAGCAGTAACTGAGAATTTAAGGAAAATCACTAAATTTTCAACTTGCTGCTCTTATCAACAGGAAAAATAATTTGAAAGACATGAGTTGTAAAGGGACTATCTTGTTCTTTGGAGGGTTGGAGTTCTTTTAAAAAGGGGTCAGAGTAGGGTTAGTTAATAGGAATGGGGAAAGGAAGAGAGGAAGAGTCTGATAGGGAAACATGAGTTTTTCTGGGATCCAGGGAAGGAAGCTTGGAGGACCTGTCTATGTAAAGAAAGGACAGAGTCCAGAAGAGGTGAAATTAATAGGCAATGAGATAGAGGAAAAAGAAGACTCTATTTCAATCGATAACTATTTAAGTGCCTACTATTTACTAAGTGTCTACATAAGAAAGCAAAGTAATTAAATTTAAAGTTGTTTGAGACGTGTTTGATCTGTGTCTTAAAGGAAGATGGGAAATCTATGAAATAGAGGTAAGGATGGAGTGAGGGAGTGCATTCCAGACATGTGGGATGATTTCTCTTAGAAAGGGAATATAGAGTGTTGTGTGGGAAGCAAAGAAAGAAGGATAATTTGCCTACATAGCAAGATGCAGAAGGAGTAATAATGTCCAGTGAAGATGAAAAGACAGGCTAGGCTTTTAAAATATAAACGGAGGAGTTTATATTTTATCCTACAAACATTAGAAAGCCATTGGAGGTGATTGAGTAGTATAGTGACTAGGTCAGAGCTGTGTGTAAAGAAAATGGTGAAATGCATTGTGATAGATAGAATTGAATGGGGAGAGAGTTGAGCCAGAGAGACAATTAAGAGGCTGTTAAATTAATTGAGGTGAGAAGAAATGAAGACTTGTACTAAACTGATAGCTGTGTGAGTGGAGAGAAGGGGTCAGGTGGGAGAGATGTTGTAAAGGTAGAAGCTACAAGATTTGGCAACTGAATGGATATGTGGGATGACAGAGACTGAGGAATCCAGGATAATACCATGTTTATGATCCTGTGACACTATAAGAATGGTGGCACCTTTGACAGAAATAGGGAAGTTTAGAAACAAAATCTGGGTTTAAGGGAAAAGTCAATGAGTTCAATTTTAGACAGGACATCCAGTTCAGAAAGTCTATAAGGCAGTTGGTAAAATAGGACTGATGCTCACTGGAGAAACTAGGGCCTGGATAAATAGATCTTGGTGCTATCTGCATTGAGATAATAAATAGACTCATGGGAGCTAATGAGTTTATTGAGAGAGAGAGAGAGAGAGAGAGAGAGAGAGAGAGAGAGAGAGAGAGAGAATGAGTGTAGAGAGAGGAGAGAAGAGGGCCTAGGACAGGACTTTGAGTAGCATTCACAATTAAGAGGAATGATATGGATGATGAACCCACAAATAAGGTGGAAAAGTAGAGATCAAAGTAGAGAGAAACAAAGCACAAAAACATAAAGACAAGAAAGTATCACAGAGAAAAAGGTAATCTTCAGTGTAAAATCAAGCAGATATGGATCTTGACTGAGAAAAAGTCATGGGTTAGGGCAATTAATATATCACTGTTGACTTTGGAGGGAGTAGTTTCTAGTGAGTGATGAAGTCAGAATCCAGATTCCCAAGAAAAGGAGAGAAGTGGTGGCAGCAAGCATAGACAGCTTTTTCTAGAAGTTTGACTAAGAGAGGACACATGAGAATGTGGTAGGGTCTGGTGAAGGTTTCTGAAGGATGGAGAGAGAGACACTTGGGAAATTTTGAAGACTATAAAGAAGGCACCAGTAGATAGGAGAAATTGAACATTTGAGAGAAAGGAGGAATGGTTGAAGATGCAATCTACTGAAGAAGACAGGAGGCCATGAGACCAAGTATTTCTGAGTAAAGAGGGTTGGCCCAGGCAAGAGGAGTGGCTACCTCTTTGTCAGAGACCAGGGAAAGGAGAAATGAATAGAAAACTCTGTCAAGGGGTTTTGATACAAAGAGACTAAGAAAAGTGGGAACTCCTGTTAAATGGTCTCACTATTCACAGTTAATTAAGAGATAGAATTGTCATCAGGGAGGGAGGGAAGAGGGGAATTTTGGAAGGCTTAAGGAGAGAAAAGAATTGTAGGGAATAATTTCTGTGAGAAGTGAGATAGGGAATTATTTCAGAAGGAATGAAAGAACTGCCTTGCTGCAGTGGGGGGCCAGTTGAGGTTGGAAATCACTAATGTGTCGTGTACAGAATTGACATGATTGTAAGACTTCCTCTAGAACAGAGCAGAGGAGGGAGATAATGGGAATAATCCAGGACTGAAATTTGACAAGAGATGATCTGTAGTAGGACAAAGGGTCAAGGGATTCAAAAATAAAGATAGTATGGAGTTGAAAAGGTTAGCTATTGCTTTGATACTGGAGATTGAGGAAAGTGATATTAGAGCAAGAATAATAAATGCTTTGAGACAGTACTGAGGTTTGGAAGTCTCAATGAGAGTGAAGGATGGGTTTAAGAGGGATAGAAAGAACAAAGGAAGGTGAGATAAGAAGTTATGACCAGACATGGGAATATCCATTTCTAATTCAGAACACTTTTGATCAATGGTGAGTTATATAATGTGACTGCAACTGAGGTGGAGTGAAGGAGTAGGCTGTGGGATTTAAGGAAACAGGAATTAAGAAGTCAGGGAAGTTGAAGGAACATCTATGGGGATATTAAAGTCCTCTAATATAATACTAGCAATGGAGAGGAGAGAAAGATGATGTTAGGTGTTGAACTCCTTGAGAAAAGTGAGAAAATAACCTGGGAGTCAGTATACTGCATTCACTAAAATTTGGTTAGAATAGAAAATTTTCACTGAGTCATCTTTGAAGGAGGAAAGGTTTATGCATTAAGGAGGTAAAAGAGAGTCTGGGAGCGATCGTGGGGACAGGGCAAGGAAAAGCAACAAACATTTATTAAACACTCGCTATGCTAGGTTCTGGGGCTACAAATACAGGCAAAAAGAAAAAATTTCCTGTCCTTGAGTTCACATTTTAATGAGTTGGAAGATCACACACAAAAGGGAGCTGAACTTTTTTGTGATAGCAAAGAACTTGAAATTGAGAAGATGGTCATCAATTGGGGAATGGCTGAACAAGCTGTGGTATATGAATGTAATGGAATACTGTTCTATAAGAAGTGATGAACAGGTAGATTTCAGAAAAACCTGAAAAGACTTACTTGAACTGATGCTGAGTGAAGTGAGCAGAACCAGGAGAACATTTTACATGGTAACAGTAGCATTGTGCAGTGATCAACTATGATTGACTTATCTCTTCTTAGCAGTGCTATGATCCAAGACAATTCCAAAAGATTCATGATCAATGGAGTTTGAATACAGATTGAAGCGTACTATTTTCACTTTCTTTGTTTTGCTTTTTTTTTCATGGTTTTCTCCTTTAGTTCTGTTTCTTCTTTCACGTGACTAATGGGAAATATGTTTTACATGATTGCATATGTATAATCTATATCAGATTGCTTGCCATGTTGGTCAGGGGGAAGGAGAAGGAGGGAAGGAGAAAAAATTGGAACTCAAAATCTTATAAAAAGTGAGGGTTAAAAAAATTCAAAGCAAATTGTACACAATAGGTTTGCAATTTTATGTGAAGTCCTCTTTTTTTTCCCTATTCTATTTTGTTATGGAAATTTTTGCTTTATTTCTTAAGTTCAGAATTTAAAAAAAGGAAATAAAAGGAGCCAAAGTTGAGGTATGCATGAAAGGGGATGGTATCAAAACCTGGAAAATCAGAAGTGGGGACAGATGGAGAATGAAAGTTGGTTGCCATGGGCCACTTCCCAAAATGGGGTTTCTGGGAAGAAATCACCAATAGAAAGAGTGGGACTAGCTAGGAATGGATGTTATGTTGGGCAGAGTCCTCAACTGCTAAGGGAAGTTCTCAGTTGAGAAGTCAGCAGAGTATGGTGTTAAAGTATGCAAAGTCAGAAGCAGTGCTAAGAGGAGAATGAGGAGCAAATAATATTATAACTTACCCTTCCAGGACCAGTGTGTTGGGGGTGTGAGAACAGGTACAGATATTACTAGTGTTCAGAGTGGAATCCACATAACAGTGAGATATAATAGATGGGAGGACTATGACAGAAAAAGATCTAAGATGAAGGGGATTTTGTTCATTATGGATCAGGAATTTCGGATGGCATAGTGGAAGTGATGGGCAAGTTTGGAGTAAACATTGGTGGGGAAGGGTTAAGAGGGATAGGGATGAGAGTATTGAAAGAGAGGACTGGTGACAGTTTTCTCTTAAATGACTAGTGATTGATTAGTACAGAGTTAAGGAGAGAAACAAGAGAATCCATAGAAGTAATAGCAGCTGGTAGATGAATAGTGAAGCTTATAATTGCCAAGGGAGGTTACTGAAGAATCTTGTTGACCATTCTTGGTCTGGGTCAGGCTCTAGCCTTCAGGGTGTTATTGCTCCTGCTCCTTGTTGTTAAATGTGGCAGAATATAACTTGAAAAGAGATGGACATGATCAATAAATAGAACTTGAGTCTCAGATTTTAGAATTTGGAACGGCTAACTTTAAGCAAATCCCTCTTTGTGCCTCAATTTCCTTCTTAAATCGAGGGAATTGGATTAGTCTCTAAGGTCTCTTCCTTTTCTAATAGTCTGCACAGGTGTCTTTCCAGTAATTCATTTTTTCAGGAGAGGGTTGTTAATTATGATCTCAATAGAAGCCTGAGTTAAGGAGTTTTCTCATATATTTCTCATATCCCTGTATTCTAACCAAGAATTTCTTTTACCTTCAAAAAGACTCCTATAGAATATGGGAAGATGGCAATTGGAAAAAAATTAACCAATTTATTGTCCCATATTCTTCTGTACCATGATATTACTTTGGAGTTTAATTTATTTAGATTCTCTCTTATCCTTCTCCCCTCTCTTTATGATGTCTATATAGATATATCTCATTTTTTATAAACACCATAAATTTGTTTCATAAATACCATAAATATATATTGTATATATGTATGTGTATGAGCACATGTACACTGTTAACAAATAACCCTTAGGCTCATAAAGGGAGCTGAAATGAAACAGAGGCTGGTATACCAATTAAATGCATTTATTGTCTAAGAAAAAGACTCATGGGGAAAGAAGACCTCCAAGGGAGTAGGGAAGAAGAAAAATTTCTCAGCTTCTCAAAGAGGCATAGAAAAAGAGTGAGATATAGTTTCTAGAGGCTTTCAGGTGGAGCGTGTGGGTTAACCAGGAGGACATCTGTAGACACAATAAGCCAGGACGCAGAACATTTAGCAAGTTCTGGACAAGGTCTTGAGTTGGTAACTTCTCCTCAAGGTTGCCTCAAGGTTCTGTGGTTTCTGGCAGCTACAAGCATCACCAGATTTGACTAGAGTTCACTCATAAAGGATCACTGGTACGTCAGAAATCCTTCTAATGGGCTAGTTGTGTAATTTTGTCCTACATCTAACAAGTTATTATGCTCTTTACAGATCCCATGTTCACAACACACACACACACACACACACAGACACAGAAAGGATTCAAAATCAGGTTCTCTGATTCCAAACCCACCTTGTTTGTTTCCAGGCATTACACAGCTATACTACCTTATAGGAAGATGTTACTTTGAAACACATCTTTCTGTTTCATTCTTTTCCCAAGTAACTTCAAGCCCTGCCATTTTGTGAAAAGTGCTTTATCCCTGTCTCCTGATTTTTATAATGTAAAAGTTGTTTAGGTATCCTGTGGCTTCCGTTTGTTGGCAACATTCAGTGTATCAGAATTGCCCTGGTCACACAATCTGTATATACAGATGTTGCCTGAAGCGTGGATCATTCTTTTGCTCTATTTTTCTGATGTGACCTGCTCCTTAACCTCTCCTTCAGCTTTTCATGAGGACCCCTTTTCAGTTGTGTGAAATTACTGGAGTCACAGGGGACCAGGTCATGATTCAAGGAGCCTGTAGCCCATGACTCCTTCTACTCCTATAAGATCTCATCAGCTTTGAACCTCCACCTCATCACTACCCTCTGCTTCTCTGATTGGAGAGTGGAGTGAGGCCAGGAACTCCAGACCTCCTTTTAAGTAGAGCATTCAACTTAGACATCTGCCACTTGGCTACACTACTTTGGGACGTCTCTGGCTGACTTCTCTATCAAGTTTTTTTACTCTCCATTCTCTCTTTTTGATTTACTTTGGTGTGTTATCTTCCTCCATCAGATTACAAGCTTCTTGAAGGCAGGTATTATCTCACACACATACACATGTATATGTGTTTGTATTCCCAGCATTTAGCACAGTGCCTCACACGTAGTAGGTGCTTAATAAATATTTGATTATTTATTGATTATTCCTGATAGCCATGACAATCAGTGAGTTTTTATCCACTTGATATGATATGAGAAAGGCAGCCAAGATCATGATATACCTCAGATCAAGCTACCTGAGGTCCATGTGTATGTTTGTCCTGCAGAAGAGAAGGCTATAGATGCTTTGGGGATTTGGGGTATGAACAGTGTCTTCATGTATCTAAAGGGCTCTCATGGCAAAGAGACTTTGTTTAACTTGGACACAGAGAGCAGCAGGTGGGAGTTTATTAAGAGGCAATTTTAGTCTTCATATCAGGAAAAATTTCCCAAGAACTAGGGCTATTCAGTAGAAGAATGGCATTACTTAGAAGAAGTGGATTCCTCTTAAGTGCAGGTCTTCAAACAAAAGCCAAATGACCACTTGTCATGTGCACTGTAGCAAGGATTCCTTTGTAGTTATGAGTTAGTCAAGAGGACCACTTAAGTTCCTTTAAATGCTGAGATACTGTGATTATAAGAGAATTCCTTTTTCTACAATATCGGTTGTCCTACGGTAGATGAGGCTTTTATCTAGACTTATAAGAATAATATAAGATGAAAGCAATGAATTGTTTTAAGAGGTCAGTAATGCTGGTACCTCCTTCCGAACAATTAATCAATATGTAAGGTCACGAAGGCAAAGATTGCTAAATTAATCATCTTTAACCAGGACGTATTTGAGGTAGAGGAATTAGGGGATAGATAGTTTGAGTTAAGCGGGGGCCTCGCTTTAAGTCTTGCTTCGGACACATACTAGACCCAAGACCATTGGTAAAAATCATTTAACCTCTTAGGAATCCAGACAACTCTCCAAAATCCTAAGATGCTGAGTAGGTGCAGATTTAAATGAATAGGACAAGTTTCTTCACTAGGAGTTCCTGATAATAATGAAATCAAAAGTCTGATTCCAATGCATAATGCAAACTTATTATGTGTACATGTGTATCTTAATACTTTTGTCTTTATTTTTCATGCTAAAAATTCCAGCTATTTAAACACATTCTTAAACTCATTTTTACTTCTTTAGCATCCATCAAAAGAAAAAGGAAAAAATAAAGGAAAGGGACTGTTTCTGTGTGGGTACAATAGTTAGAAAAGATGTGATTTGCATCATTCCTAACTCTCTGCTTGACCAAGAAGAAAAGTGAATAGGCAAGTTCCTTGAAGTTCAAACCTGGGAACTATTAGCAGAAGTGCTGATCTGAGCTGTCCTGAGGGTTCAGAGAGAGTAAGGTGTTTCTCAGGTGCTATATATAGATTTGCAAAACCCCATCAAATGGTGATGTTCAGCAGGAATACAGACAGGAAGCAGATATCTGGGGGAGGAAAGTGAAAGTTGAGGGGAAGACATTGTCCAAATGGAAAACATTCATGGAGTAGAATTGTGCATGTTATGAGTATATCTGCATCTGGGATAAAATGCAATTGCCATACGATGTCTACATTTCCCATTCAGCACAGCTAATGCAGTTATTCTAATGCACTTCTGATCATGAGTGAGTTGAGATGTGTGTGTGTGTGTGTGTGTGTGTGTATGTGTGTGTATCTCTACTACCATCACAAAGAATGGAAGTGAATAAGTGCATAAATGCTATATTAGCTTTTTGGTGCCTGAAGTGGGTGGTGCCAAGTGCCCAACTCCCTTTAGTCTCCTCTTGGCTTCCTCTCTTCTCTTCTTTTCCCTCCCTCCTTCAGAATTTATGATTCAGAAATTATTCAAACTGACTTCAAGTCCTGTCATTTCTTCATGGGTGTTTTATGCCTACCCCCTGATTTTCATCTTGTCACTGGGTCTTGAAGTGGTGGTATATCATTACATTCAAACATGTTCCTCACTGAGTCTGTCAACATGGTTAACTAACTAGAGTGTGGCACAGACCAGGCTCAATCCCTGAGTAATGCACTGAATGGGCTCTGGCAAATGTAACTTCAAAAATTCTTAGTTCTTAGAAAAGAACAGATGCCTCAATTAGGGAAAGGCTAGACCACTAGCTTTGGAAACATTTGGTTATTATCTATTCTCATACGCTCAGGTACTGAACTAAAGGATTGTTCTCAGGCAACCAACCCATCCTCGATATTTCCACTTAGGGCAGTTGTCTCCTGTGTAATCTGAGACTACTCAAGTGTTTTGGTTTTATTTTCCTTGTTGAGGGGCACTGTGGTATAGCAGATAGTTCAACGGACCATTTTATTCCGAATCTGGAGAGACTTGGTTCTGAATCCTAATCTTGACAATTAGCATATGACCATGGGCAAGAGATTAATCTCTCCAAACCTCAGTTTTTTCGTCTATAAAAATGGAGCAAAATGTCTGCAGTACAAGAACCCCCTTCCCACAGTGGGGGTCAGGGGCACAGTGTTCCCACAATCTAGAAAATCCACATAAAATCCTTTGGCCTTTCCTTTGTACTGGAGAAGTCTGAATTGTTATGGCTTTAAAAGACAAAGTATGTTGATATCATACAATACCATACACATAGTTTATGTATGTCTGAGTTTCTAAACATTTTTCTGTGTCATCCATGGCTTCTGCAAAATTCCTCCAAATTCTCGTTTAATTTCTTGTGCTGACCCACAATATATTGAAACTGCTAGGGGGAAAGTCACGATGTGGAAGGAATAATTGTACTTACTTCTCAGTATTGTTGGGAGGTTCAAATGAGCTAATGTATGTAATACTCTTTGCAAAATTTAAAGCAAGCCAGCTACTATTATCACTCTATCCCTTGCCCAGTCATCTTGCTGTTTGGGGGCAAATTGTGGGAATAGTGGTAGTAGAAGAAAGATTGCTGAGAACATACATGTTGGTGTCCCTGAGTCTTCTTTTTTTTCCTATTTACAAAGAGGAGGGCATCAACCCTAAACATCTGGATGTATCCAAGCCTCACATATATTCCTTTCATTATCATTTATCTAGGGTTCATGCAGATTTTGAATGGACACTCTGAAAGATAAGTGACTTTTCTGAAGATAGGGACAATGATGATTAGCCAGCTGTGCCAGTCTTTATATCTAACTTCCTGGCTCAGGCACTGAATGAAAAGATGTTCCTGGAGTGGCTTAGTAAAGCAGTTTGCATAATACAGGTGGATATTAGAATTGCCTTGAATGTGTTGAGACAATGTGGAATCAGTCTTCAGCACCCTGACACTTGCATACATTTCCTTACACAATATCTCTGGGAGTGCATTACATAAATCTGAATTCTGAGCATAACTACGCAGACTTGCAAGCCGTTCTTCTCCAAACTCTATTATTTATAAGATTAAAACCCCTGAGGTTTAAAATGGCAGATTTATTGTCAAGTACAATGTACTTTTCATTCTGAATGGACAAAAGCTTTTGTGCCTGCCTGAGTCTGCAAGGAAACCTTCCCAAGCTGGCACTATACCTGTTGAGACCAACTGTTTTCTTTAGGGCGCTCTGTAGGGGCCTCCACACGACTCATCTATACAAGACCTAGAGAGAAGGGATTTCCTCTTAATGTTTTGTGGAAGACATGGCCAGAATTTGGAGGCATTTCTTGAGATCATTGAGGATATGTTAGGGATAACTGGCTAGACTCTGAAATGATTGTTTCTAGCTGTTTTATTTTAAAATAGATAAATAACGTATAAATATATACATACGTGTATTATATATAAATTATATGTATGTATGCATGTATATATATATATGTATACACACACACACATATATATGCACACACGGATATATATTTGTCCATACACACATATAGGGATATATGTGGATGGATATATATGTTTATATATATGTGTGTGTGTGTGTGTGTGTATGTATATATGGAGAGAGAAAGATTATATGTTTTTCTGTATCTAGAGAGATCAAAATTCAGTATTTAATGAATTTTATTTCTTCTTTTAGTCCATGAAACCTTTTTTTTTTCTTTTTGGCAAGACCTTCCTCCAAGATAGTGGTGCATTTTGTTAGGATGGCCAGCAACTTTTTTCTATTCAGCATGAAATAGAACCATTTTCTATTAGGTCAGTATAAATTATTTCATTCTTATTTGCTTAGGATTGGGTTGAAGTTCAAGTCAAAAATTGGCATAATATCTTAATATGGTAGGAACTCACATGGAAAGAAAGAATCTGGAAAGGAATGTTAGTCACACCTCTTTTACTGTCACTCTCATCCAACACTGTATTGTCATCTTTCAGTAATGTCTTTGAATACAAGGAAATGTATTTTTCAAGCTCTCAATTATCTGTGCTAATGGAGAGGGGCAGTGATGTGAATAATCCTAAATACCAGAGTCTAAAAGCTATTTACATTTGACTATAGATTACATTATGTCAATTTCTTTTATAGAGATTTATCTTTCTAATTATATTTTGTTTGTGTAATATTATAATTATAGTAGTGTACATTTTTTGAATCATTCTACTTATAGTAAGGGAAAAGGCCCCATGTGTGCAAGATGGCAGGGAAAGCCATTCTGATATTGATAAGTTGTCACATATCTTACAAAGTGGGTAATTCACATTTAGATAATCTATAGATTATTCAATTGACTACATCATAGCTAACATTTATTTAACAGTTTTAAGGTTTGCAAAGCATGACATGTTTTATCTCATTTGATCCTCACAACAATCTTATGAGGTAGATGGTATTATGATCCTTGTTTTACAGATTAAGAAATTGAGGCTAAGAGAGGTTATGGGACTTGCCAAGGGTCACATAGGTAATAAATTCCTGATGCAAGATTCAATTTCAGGTCTTCCTGACTCCAAGTCCAGTGCTCTTATCACTGTACCAAGCTGTATCTTGTATATACACATACACACATATATGCTGTTGTTGTTCAGGGATTTCAGTTGTGTTCGAGTCTTTGTGACCCCATTAGGGGTTTTCTTGGTAAAGATACTGGTGTGGTTTTCCATTTCCATCTCTAGTTCATTTTACAGATGAGGAAACTGAGGCAAATTTTGTCCAAGGTCACATAGCTAGTAAGTGTCTGAGGCTAGATTTGAACTCAGGAAGATTCATCTTCCTGACTCTAGTGCCAGCACCTACTGTGCCACCTAGTTGCTCCATTCAAAAATATGCATATACTAGAATATCAAGTTGAGAAAATTTCAACAATAAAACTGACAGATATAAATATTTCAAAAACTGACACTGATGATATCCCAAATTCTTTGAATTATTTTCCCTCACTTCAGAGACAAGCTATATAACCCCATCAAAGAAAATGAACAGTGGACTTCTTAGGGGAGGTGGGCCTACCTCCCTTCTTCTGCCCAGCACACACAGCTTTCCCATTCGTATGGTTGCTGAGTCACACAAATTGAATAGAGCTTTCCCAGGACTGGACTGGAAAAAAGTGAAGTGGAGTCAATTAGCATGTGTCTCATCTCTGAGGCTATATTGCTGTCTCCAGGGCCAGCCTTAGGCATAAGCAGAATAGGAGATTGCCTACTGATGTGATTCCAGAGGTGCTGCAGAAAGGCCACTACTCAGAATTATCTTTTCCACTGGCCTACCAAAGCATTTTAAGTCACATTGTCCTGTTTTCTTAAAAAGAGATTCTTTCCTTATGGTTAAGAAATTGTATCACTGAGAGTTCTCTTTTAAAATTCAAATTTATGTTATAGGAAAAGAACACCATGAAAGTAATTATCTCACCAAAATCTTGTTCTAAATCATTGTGAAACATATTGAGTCCAGAATGCCCAGAGTTGTAGGACCCTCCATATCCCCTTTACCACACCCAGGCTGGTTGCTGAGGATTAACACCAGCCCTGAGGCTACTGCCTAGTGCCTTTAAATAGTCTCATGGAATAACTGACAACTGTATGCTCCCACACCCTTAGAGGCACAGCTGTTCTCTCTATCCTGGCACTCAGTTTCTGACACCTACCTTATAAACTTATCTCCCACAATTCCTCCTGTCATATCCTATATTCTAGCCAAATTGAACTCCTCTCTCCTGATTGTATCACATGATTTCTACTTCCATGCCTAACACTGTTTGTTCATACTTTAGGGAAGGTATTGAGAGCTCAGGAAGAAGGGAATGCCTTAATAAATGATTGATCCCTTCTGCTCCCTCTTTCAAACAACAACCATTTATTAAGCACTGGTTTTGTGTCAGGTACTGGGCTAGACTTTGGAGATTCAAAGATGAAAATGAAACAGTCTCTGCTCTCAGAGAGCTGACATTCTATTGGGAGAAATGTCATGTAGATATACAAGAATATAGGCATACCTCAGAGATATAGAGAATTCAACTCCAGAGCACCACAATAGAGGGAGTCACGTGAAGTTTTTAGTTTCCCAGTGCATGTAAAAGTTATGTTTACACTATACTTTATTTAGAATGCAATAGTATTATGTCTTTAAAATGTGCATACCTTAAGTTATAAAAGGATTCAAACAGGCCATGTGGGTAAATGTATGTGAGTAAAACAACCAGGATCCATATAATACACTTTTAATTTGAATCTGCCTTATTAACATTTTCCCCTCACTTTAAGTCTAGACAAATAACAAAATAATAAATCAAACCCAGATTTGTAATGTTTGATATAAATGCTCCCATTGAAAATTTAACACGCTGAAAATTTAACAATTTTTTGAACCTCATGCTGGCTTCAGCACCCTGCTGCTCCAAAATAGAGTTAAGGGATATGTAGTAGCCCGATGTTGTTCTTATATACAGCACATGATAGAGAGTAGTGTGAAATAAAGCTGGGACATTGCTGCATGGAGGTGGCATAGGGTCTTGAAGGTCAGGCTAACTAGTTTGAAATTTACTGAGTAAACAATAGGGACATGAAGATTAATCTACCAGTAATCTGGAAGATGGACTGGATATGGAGAAAGGGAACCTGGGAAGACTTGTTAGAAAGGTATTACAATAGTACGGATAGGTGCAATGGTGTTTATTATTAGGACAATGAGAATAAAATTAGTCAGCCTGGAAGAAATTAGCAAATTAGTTAGCTAGCAAGGACATGACAGAGTGAGGAACAAGTCAAGCAGGTTTTCAGGAGGAAGAGGAATAAGGTGTAGGTTTGGACTGTGGTCCTGGACAAGACTTCTAACTTCTCTTAGCATCAGTTTTCTCATCTGAAAAATGGGGATAATGATAGCACTTACCTCACAGGGTTGTTGCAAGGATAAAATGAGATAATGTACGTAAAGTGCTTTGGAAACCTTAAAGTGTTCTATAATGTTAAGGATCTTCAGGCACTGCATTCTGTAAGAGACAGGAGGGAGACTGTTTAATGGGAATCTGTCTAGCCAAACTGGGTTAACCTCTCTGCCAAGGAATATGGAAAAAAAATTGGGAATAAGGAGATAATGAAGTCTTCTTCATATTAAAAAAATGCATAAACTTCGCTATAAAGCAGGGACTTAGGGGGAGGGGGGATCAGTCTCCAAAATTAGAGTTGTCTTATATCACAGGCTTATATTATTTGTATGCAAAATACCACTCCCCCCCACCTTGAAAGAGAAACAACACCAAATACTAGATTGAGACAGTGTAAGGTAGCAAACATGAAAGTCTAGAGATCACTTGCATTAACCATTTCATTTCAGATCTTAATGCTTGGGCATTCTTTGTAGAAGGAAAACAAAGCGAAACAAAACAAAATAGCGATGGACAAGGGAGATTTTGAAACATAAACATTGATGTGCGTTTTAACTTAAAAAAAAAAAGTCATGCACTTGGCATGAAAAGCAGTGTGGGCTAGTGAACAGAATGCTCCACCTAAGTCAAAGAGTCCTGGGTTCAATTCCTTAGGCAGTCACTCAGAGCCTCTATTTTCTCATCTTCAGAGTGGGGATAGGAATACATATCTGAGACGACTGCTGTGGGGCTCCCATTAGATCATTTTTCATAAAGTGCTTTGTAAATTTTAAGGTACTGTATAAATATCACTTTTTATTACTGAACTAGTGTAAGGTGTAAAACAATAGAAGACACAGGAAGGCATGCATAGCATTTTTCACTTTCCTTAGTAAAAGAAGACCTAGCAATTATTTTATTTATTAGAGAATTATGATTCCTTCATTTTCTTAGTGTCATGGTGGCAGACACACAGGCAACATGAGTTACTTGCCATGTTATGCCAGTTTGCCATGGAATATTATTGTTCTAATAGACTCTCCTTGTCGTTGGCACTTTCTACAACTATTCTACAGCCTGATGGTATTTCATGGTCCATCAGTCAATAACCCATGTCCCCAGCCTAATTGCCAAAGGGCTATATCCTGACTCCGAGCTAGAGGTTGCCTTGAAGAGTATAACGTTGTGTTTGCTAAATGCAAGCCTCATAATCTCAAGATTGTGTTAGCAATAATCTTCCTGACCATTGCACAAATTCCTCTTTGTAAATGCCAGTGATCATGGTGTAGACAGTCATTTGCTAGAAAATCTTGTGGTTTTCCCTGACAAAACTGAACTTCTCATTAGCTTATGAACATTTCCTCCTTCCTTTCCCCTTTTAATATTGGTTTACTTTAGAATAAGTGGAATTAGAAGTTCAAAAACAATCTACTCATCATACATATGTTAAAACATTTTTAGTACTGAGCATGCATGTATAGAATCAGTTACTATCATATATGTCTGGAAAGAGATTATTTGTTGACATATATAGATGGAAAACTTTCCAGAAGTTCCTTAAGGTGGAAGCCCATGGCATTCATTTAGCATAACTGAACTCTGAAACAACATGGGAAAATAAGCTCTTCTTTTGGCTTTACATATTCCAAAAAAAGGAGCCTATTTGTACTGTTTTTATTCGAAATTTTCACTGATAGAGTCTTTGAAATTAAAAGTAGAAGATTTTCCTCCATATTTTTAATTCTTATGATAGCACATTTCAATCAATCAGCAAGAATATATTAAGGGCTTACTATCTGCTAGGCATTGTACTAAGCTAAACAATCCTGCCCTCAAAGAACTTTACAATATACCATGTTCTATGGTATATAGAGGAAAGCATTTTTTCCTACTATAGGTCTCAAGTGGGTAAAATATCCCCACCGCCTCCATGGAAAAAATATGAACTATCACCAATTAATGCAAAAGGCAAACTCCTCACTAATAATCAGAATTTAAATGAAATGAGGATAAAGAATTGGAAAATATACTTTTAACTGGCGTGGATAGCAAGGAATCAATTACCTAGAATCACAGAATCTCAGCATCAATCTAGTCTATCCTTTGGCAACATCTCTGTGACTATTTCCATACATCACATGTCTGTCCAACATTATCCTGAAGACTTCCAATTATGGGGAATCTAATAGATGCCAAAGATTCCCATTCTACTCTGGGATGACTGTAATTGTTAAGAAAGGGTTGTATCTTTAGCTTTTACTGATTGTTCCTAGTTCTTCACTCTGGGGCAAGTAGAATAAGTCTAAAGACTTTTCACCAATCAATGCAGAAGAACAAATAGTTTAAATCATTCGCACTTCATCCTCCCCCACTTCTACTGAATTGAAGAATTATTTGTCTGACATGAATTGAATCAGCTGATTCATTTGGTATCCTAGAAAGAAGGTCACATATGAAACTAACTAATTCTTAGAGAAATCTGGCCTCTATGGAGTGATTCTTGTAATTGCAGTTGAGCAAACCAATTCTGAAGAAACTCCTTCTATATTTTTACTAGGGTTGCTCTCAGCCTGTTAAAGATAAATCTTACTAAATGTTTATTAGTCTACCTCTAGTCATTCATTTGTATTCAGAATACGTTTCTGGGTCATGCAAGAAACAATTAATTCAGCCATGTCTTTTACATCACCACCCAAAATTCTAAATTTTTTTGTCCATATGGAATGAATAATATTTGTTAATCTATACTGATGGTCAGGTCAATGACCAGTAAAGAGAAACATGGGGTAGGAGTCCATTACAAGTAACTGTCTATAAGTATTTAAATGACTGATATGTGGAAGATTGATTAATTCTCATATTCACCCCTCGCATTCCCCCCTCTCACTCCCAGTAACTTTGACTCATAGTTAAGAAAAAAACCTCCAAATAATTCCTAAGTTATTCCAAAATGAAATGGGCTGGTTTCTTGTCATTGGTTTTTTGGGGGGTTTTTTGTTATTGTTGCTTGTTTATTGGTTTTTGTAATGAATACTATTCGGTCACTTACAAGGTTGGACAGAAATCAAAACAAAGATATAGCAAAGTTTCCTGTTCAAGTGGGACAAGATGATCTCTGAGGTCTACTCCAACTGAGATGTTCTGAGATTCTGGGTAGTTTTGACATCTATGCCAGGCCAAGGCATATTTTGCCTTTTGTTTTTAAAGGTACTTTTTCCAGTCTTTTGCCTCATGTCATTGTTTAAAAAATAAGATCAATCTAATATGCTTAGGTTTAAACTAGGTCTATCCATGGAGACTTTGGATTTAGCTGTAGCAGAGAGTAAAACCAGTTTGCTTCCACACATACTCTTATTCCAGAGTTTTGTCCTTTTTTATGACTGGTAATCTTCTCTCCATTAAAACATATGTCTCATTTAAGACCTGCAGAAAAAAAAGATTTTTTTTTTCTTTAAAATGGACCAACATGACTAAGATTCACAGACTCTTTGAGTTTAGAAGAGAATTTATAAGTCATTGAGGCCACCACCATCTGTAGGACTTAGAATCATAAGATTTAGTTCTAGAGAAGACCTTAGAAATCACCTACATTGGCCCCCTCATTTGAGAAATGAGGAAATTGGAACTTTCCTGGTCCATAGTAAGGTATATTATTAGTTGCCCTACTAAGTCTACAGTACCAATGTTGAAGTATGAAAGAAAAAGGTGATGAGTAAAAGCTTAGGCAGAGTGGTAACCAGAATGATGAGGAGATTAGAAATCATGTCATATGAGAATTGGATCAAGGCACTGAAAATGTTTAACGTATAGCAGAGAAAACTTGAGGTCTGTATGATTGTCATCTTGATGAATTCAAGTCACTTGTGCCAGATGAACTAAATGCTTAGTCCCTGAAAGAACTGGCAGATGTGATACTAAACTACCTCAGTGATATTTATGGCCACAAGATTGGAGAAGGATAAGTGTTGACCTGTTATCCCCCAAAGGGAAGAGAACAGAGTCTATAAACTAGGCCAGTGAGCATGACTTTGATTTCTGAGGAAAAAGAAAATTTAGAATAGATAATTAAAGAGTAGTTAGCTAACATCTAAAGGGAACTGGCAATGAAGGGCAAAAACAGGTCATACCTAACTAGACTAACCTTGTTTATTTTTTTTTAATGGGGTTACTTAATAGATGAGGACATTTATATAAACATAATTTACCTAGCTTTTAGGAAAGCTTTGGATAATTTCACATATTATTTCAATGGCAGACTGGAGAGATGATTGGATAGATGATAATACCATCAGATAGATTCAAAACTGGTCATATGACAAGACTCTAAGAATAGTTGTTAATGATTCAATGTCAAAGCATGAGGAAGTCTCCAGTGGAGCACTCTAAGGATCTGTGACCTTATACTGTTTCAAATTTAATTTATTTTCATTTAAAAACATTCTGAGAAAGAGTCTATAGGCTTTATCAGGTTGACAAAAAGATACATAATACAAATATGATGAAGAATCCTTGGGCTAGAGGATTGAGTTGAATTTAATATGTTGAAATTCAATAGGGATAAAAGTCAAGTCTTGTACTTTGGTACAAAAAAATCAACTTCACAAGTATGAAATTAAAGAGGCATAGTTAAATAGCAGTTTGAAAAAGATCTGGGGTCTTAGTGGACTACCAAATTTATGTGAATCAGCAGTAGAATGAAGAGGCCAAAATGTCGATAAAGTCTTAAGCTTCCTTAAGAGGAGCATAACTTCTAACAGGGTGGTGATAGTCTTTCATTAGAATACTGAGTGCAATATTCTGCCCTCTTTAGACTTTATCTGTTGTATTATGATCCTTTCCGGGCACCACAGTTTAAGAAGGACATTGAAAAGACAAAAAATGCCCAGAGACAGGCAACCACGATGGTGAAGGACCTTGAGTTTATGTAATATGAGGATGCATCGAAGGAACTGTGGATTTTTAGCCTGAAATAGAAAAGGATTGGGAAAGAAAAGATAGTTGTCTTCAAGTATTTCATGGGCAATCATATGGAAGTGTTTAGATTTGTTTTCTTTGGCTCCAAGGAGAAGAACCAGGACTAACTGACAGAAGATACAAAGGGGAAAATTTAGGCTTGACATCAAGAAAAATCTCCTAATGATTAGATATAGCCCTCAGTAAAATAGACTGCCTTGAGAAGTGGTACTTCCTTCTTCTTTGGATGTCTTTCAGCAAAAAAAAAAAAAAATACAGTATCATTTACTGTAGTAGGCATTCCTTTTGTGTATGGGTTAGACTAAACTTTTGAAGTGCTTTCCAAACTATGAAATTATGTGATCTTTCAAATATTGGAAGATTTTCATTTAGAAGAAGGATTAAATTCATTTTATGTTGCTCTTGAGAGCAGAATTAGGAACACAGTATCAAAGTTACAGGGAGGCAGATTTTGGCTCATATGTGAAGCAATAACTTCCTAGCAATCAGTAAATTTTGAAGTTTTTTTTTTTTATTAAGTGATGAGTTCACTGTCAATGGAGATATTCTAATAGATTCTGATTGTTCAAATGTTGGTGATGCCATGGAAGGCATATCTGCATTGGATAGGAAAGGTTGGACTAATGTTACATTAAATTCCTTTCCAGTTTTCTGTGATACTGTTTGGTTGGTGGGTTGTTGTCCTTCCTTCTCAAAGAGGACCAAAAGGACATCACCATGATCAAGTGAAGTTTCAATGTATATGACTGTGGCTGATCACATCAATACAAGCTCGAAATGCTCTACCACAGATTGGGCTCACATAGTCCATGTGAACATTTGGGGTGAATATTCCAAATTTGCGCAAACTATGTTTACTTTGTGCTGTTTCAATTCTGCTTTGCTCACAGAGCACAGCACCTTTTCTGATGTGAGCACACCATGCTAAGCGATCCTGTGTCAGGGTCTCCCATGTTGCACAATCAAATCCATAGTTCTTGAGAGAGACCTTGAGAGTGTCCTTGTATCAATTCATCTGACCACTATGTGATCACCTGCCCCATGTGAGTTCTCCATTAAATAGTCTTTTTGGCAGGTGTACATTTTTCATTTGAACAACATGGCCAGCCCATTGAAGTTGTGCTCTTTGAAGTATAATTTGAATGCTTGGCAGCTTAGTTCGAGGAAAGACCTCAGTGAAAGAAAGACCTTGTCCTGCCAGGTGATCTTCAGAATCTTCCTAAGACAGTTCAAATGGAAGTGATTCAATTTCCTGGCATGGCACTGGTAGACAGTCCATCTTTCACAGGCATACAACAATGAGGTCAGCACTAGGACTCTGTAGACCTTCAGTTTGGTAGTCAGTCTAATACCTCTTCTCTCTTAAACTTTTCTTTGGAGCCTCCCAAACACTGAGCTATTTCTGGCAACGTGTGTGTCAACCTCATTGCAAATATGTACGTCCCTGGAAAGTACACTACCAAGGTAAGTGAACTTATCCGCAGCATTTAAAACTTCTCCATTTGTTATTACTGATGGTTCCACATATGGATGGTGTGGTGGTGGCTGATGGAGTACCTGTGTTTTCTTGGTGTTAATTATTAGGCCAAAATTAGCACAGGCAGCAGAGAATTGATCCATCCTTTGTTGCATCTCAGCTTCAGAGGCTGTATTGAGTGCATAATTATCTGCAAACAGAAAATCATGCACCAATTCATGCACCTTCCACTTTGGTCTTGGCTTGTAGCCTTTTCAAATTGAAGAACTTACCATCAGTATAGTAGTTGATCTTGATGCCATGTTCATCCTCACTGAAAGCATTTGTCAACATGGGTGAAAACATTATGCTAAAAAGCATAGCAACAAGCACACAACCCTGTTTCACTCCATTGGTAACTGGGAAGGCACTAGAGCATTGTCCACTATCCAGAACCTGGGCAAACATGCCATCACAAAATTGTTGTGCAGTGCTGATGAACTTCTCTGGGCAACCAAATTTTGACACAATTTTTCATAAGTCCTCATGACTAACACTGTCAAAGGCCATGGTCAGATCTACAAACAATACTAATTTAATTACTAAATGGAATTTTCCCCTCTCATGACTAGACTACCACTTCTACTTCTGCTCTATGATGCTACATAGAGAAGGCCTAATCTCTCTTCTATGTGACAGGCTGACCTCAGGCATTTACTAGCCATGTAACCCTGGACAAGTAACTTAACCCCTGTTTGCCTCAGTTTCCTTATCTGTAAAGTGAGCTGGAGAAAGAAATGGCAAACCACTCTATTATCTTTGCCAGGAAAATCCCAAGTGAGGTCATGAAGAGTTGGATACAACTAAAAAATGACTAAACTGAACAGCAAAGGCTTTTGAAGATAGCCATTATATCCTTCCTCTCAAGTAAAAGTCTTGTCTTTTCCAGGCTAATAATGCTTAGCTCCTTCAACTTGCCACCATATAAATGCTTTTCAGACCTTTTGCCATCCTTTCAGCAACCAAAGTTTGTTCTCTTTTGGATGAGCTCTAATTTGTCAATGTCCCTAATGATATATGGTGTCTAGAAGTGAACAAAACACCCAAAATATTCTGAGAAGAACAAGGAACAAAGGGGCTGTCACTCTTTTTAATCTGTACACTGTAGTTTTATTAACACTTTCCTTTTCCTTTATTTAAATAGGCATGTCACTCTTAATGTATATTTAGCTCATGGTTTTACCTAAAAGTACTGGATCCTTCTTTACTATAACCGTCATTTAGAGAGGTCTCTTACATCTTGTATTTGTGCAATTAATCTATGGAATCTCAATGTTGGTTTTTACATACATCTCTTAAATTTCCTCTTATCTTTTCGTTCATTGGTCTAACCTGTTGATACTATTTAAGATCTTGACTGTCATTCATTCATTAATGACACTAAATTGACTAAACAGCCAAAGAACTAGTGAATTCAGTCCAGCAATTTCATTTGGATATTTTAAACTGAATTAATTAGCTTTTTTTCTGGCATAATTTGGAATAAAGCATTATCTTAGCAAGGTCATCCAAACGGTCTCATTCTCTTATGGGAAATGATCTCTAGGACGTTTCTTCTTAGTGACATTTGATGATCTTTACTCTCTGCATCTTATAGCCTCCTTCATTATAACCAATTATGTTTCCCTGAACAATGTTACCATATGCTATCAGCACCACAGACTTAGATCAGTCTTTGATTTTTTTCTTTAAGTGTCTTTTCTTGCCATCGTTTTTGCAATCTTACAGAGAAAGGAGAAAAAAAACTTAAAAGGTTCAGGAGATTGGAGAATGAACTAAACTAACCAATTCTGTCAGTCCTGCCCCACACTAGGGCACTTGACCCTCTTCTCACTTTCCTGAAAACACTATTTTTCTTTTCCTGATCCCTTTAGAATACAATTTCAGAGAGCTGATCATGATACCAAAAGGGAGAATCTAGTTTCTCAATGAGCTTAAACATTTTTTAAAAGAATATTTTGTTGTCTTATCATCCACATAATAATCTGCCACAAAATAAGCTGCCAAAATGATCTCCTAAATGCACAGATCAGACCATGTCACTTCCCTTCCCAAAAACTTGCAGCAGCTCCCCATTGCTTTTAGGAAAAAAAAAAATAAATTACTTAGCCTGGCATTTAAGGACTTGCACAATTTTGTGGCCTTATTCTACTGTACTGCTTCTTTTAGCTAAACTGGTTTGGTAAGAATGTAGGTTGTTTAAAGGAGAGTACAGTAAAACTATTCCCCTGAGTCAACCTGCTATCTTTTGCCTCCATATATTTGTGAAAGCCACCTCCCAGGTCTGGAATTCATCCTTCCTGGTTTATACTCATTAAAATTTTTCTTTTCCCTGAAGTCTCAGTTAAGATTCTATCTCATCTCTGCCTTAAGCCTTATCTGATTCTTCCACCTTCCTCCACACCCCAAATAAAAAAATGTTCTCTTCCTCATTTTCTTTTCTAGAGCACATTGTCTGGACTTTTCCTTTCCCCCATATCTGTATTTTATACTCTCCTTTGTTATATACGTAATCTGTGAACACTCTCCCCAAGGCCAGCTTCATTAAAATATAAACTCCTTGAGAGTAGGAACAGAGAGATGTTTTGTATTTTAGTATCCCCAACACTAGCACACAAGTGCTGAATCAATGTTCATTCAGTCAAGTATTTATTAAACTCATGCTATGTGCCAGGTACAGTACTAATCACTATCAAAGGCAAAAATGAATAAACAAACAACCTAACTCCTGCCTTCAAGGAGCTTATTTTCTCTTTTTTAAAACTGATGGAAAGTCTCATATGCACATGCAATTAAAATCAAAATATATACAAAATAGATTCAAACCAACTTAAAGGAGAGTGTTCACACCTGCGGGATCCTCTTAGACTTCCTGTAGAGGGCTACACTTAAACTGAGCTTTGAAGCCTGGGATTACTAAAAGTGGAGGATGGGAGGGAATGTTTCCAGCAGGGATTATTGCTGGTACAAAGACATGAAGATGGGAGATGGCATTTAGTGTATGAAGAATAAGGAGGCCAGTTTGGTAACAAAGTAGAATGCCTGAAGCAGAGTAATGAACAATAAACCTCAAAAAGTAGGCTGGAATCAGACTGTGAAAGGTCTTGAATGCCAGACGGAGGAGATGATATTTTATCCTACAGGATCTCTTGATCACAATAATGTTTCAGCAGTTATCAATTTGGCAACAGTATAGGGATGTTTTGAAGATAGAATAGACTGCATAGAAGGAGACCAATTAGGAAATTGTTGGATTAATCCAGATCAGAGGTGATAGGGACTTCACCAGTATGGAATATCTGTGAGGAGAGAGAAAGGGATGCATGAAATATATGTTGTGGAGAAAGAATTGCCAAAACTCAGCAAATGGTTAAATACGAGGGTTAAAAGAGAGATGGGAGATGAGAATGATTCTGAGTTTGTAAACTTGAATGAATGGTGGCCTAAGCAATAAGAAATAGAGAAGTTAGGAAGAGGAAAGTTATTTTGTTGTTGTAGCTGTTTGGAAGTAGAATGAGATTTGTTTTGGATATGTTGAGATTGATGCATACAGGACATTCATTGGAGAGACCCATGTGATATCAGACTTAAGTTCAGAAGACAGACTTGAATGAATGAAATAACTTGATCAAAACATGAAAAACACTATCTAGAGGGCAAGCATGAAATAAAGCACAAGGCTTTCCCTCAAGTACTTTATAATGTAATAGGATGCAATAAATGTAAACAAATACCTAAAATATAAAGCAGTAAATTATTAATGTAAAGAGAAGTTCCAATAAAGTGCATTTGAGAAAGATGACATTGCTTTCATCTGGGTGGTGGGGATAGAATCAGGAGCCTTAGAGAAAGTGACATTTGATTGGAGCTTTAATGAAAAGGGGAATTATCAAAAGGTAGATATGGAACTTTTAATGGGCACTCATCAAAATAACAGTAAAAGGAAGTTTTCAGGAAAAATCAGTGATTTGGTAAGTGAATACTTTTATAGGCTGACACTGAAAACTGTTGCTTTCTTAATATTGACTGCCTGAAGTCCATGAGGCTGTCCCTGGTCTCCTAGTCAATGATTAGTTTTCCCCCACTCAGATCTCACATAGCACCCTTCTAAGACCAACCTCTCATGAATCATTGTATATGATAGTTGTTTGTATATATGTTATGCTTCTCTGTTCAGATTCTCTGCTCCATCAGTAGGAATTGTGTCTTAGAGAAACATTGTTTTGCCGGGTGTTAATAAATGTCAAACTGCAG
Organism: Notamacropus eugenii; assembly: GCF_028372415.1. Classification (NCBI taxonomy): domain Eukaryota; kingdom Metazoa; phylum Chordata; class Mammalia; order Diprotodontia; family Macropodidae; genus Notamacropus; species Notamacropus eugenii. The sequence continues at coordinate 223,466,219 of NC_092876.1, read as the reverse complement.
CTACCGTAACTATAAATAATCGTAATACATGGTACTGTCATTGATTTACCAACTTTCCTCTTTCCTTTGCCTTTGAACAACTAAGTGTCACAGTGAATAAAGCATTGGGCATAGAGTCAAAAAGATCTGAGTTCATATCTGGTCTCAGATGCTCACTAGCTGTGTGATGCTGAGCAAGTCACTTACTCAGTTTCCTCAACTGTAAAATGGGGATGATAATAGCATTTTACCTCCCAGGGGTATTGTAAGGTTCTATCTATCTTATCTATCGCTATTTACTTAATAGAAATAGATAAAGATCTATATCTTTATATATGCACATACATACATACATACATACACACATATATGCGCATACTTTGTACAGGGTCTGGCATATACCAGGCACTTCATAAATGCTTGTTTCCTTCCTTACACTCATGACTTCTTTCTTTTAGGGAGTATATGGGGTGTTCAAGGAGGACAAGCACCTGTGGTGTGAGGGTTTGCCAAGCCCTTTGCAGGGATACCTTTGGTGTCTACCTGCCCCCTAACTCTGACCTGTGTCTCCAAGAAGCTGTAGTGTGCACAGCAGCCACACCTTGGTAAAACCATGTTGGTGGGCAAGATAAACTACAAAGAGGTTAACCAACTGGTCTCAAACCTGTCTGGTGAGATAGGGGGATGTCTACCTCAAGCCAGTTTGTTCAAATGGCCATAAAGGCAGCTGAAGCAGACACTGGGAATGCTCAGGGCTCGGTCAGACATTGAAGACACCAAGCTCATCGCTAGTTGTCGACTTTTTTCTTGTCTTTGGACTTCAGTGATTCTGGAAGAGAGTGAGGTTGACTACTTTGTGAAACCCTGCTTCACTTAAACCCAATTCATGTGCAAGTCAAGACATCAACTTTTCTAAAATGAAGAATGAACAACAATTTCTCTTTTTTAAAAAAAAAATTATTCTGAACTTAAGAAATAAAACAAGCATTACCATGACATAGCTGAATAGAAAAAAAAGATAATTGTACATGAAACTACAAATCTATCATCTACAACTTTCTATTCCTTTTAAATACAAAAAGCTATCATGTAACTTTTTCACCTTTTTTTCTGCCTTCCCCTGCCCCCCAGAGAACTTCTGTCTTTTAAAATGAAACACACCCCTTTGAAAAACATCATTATTAAATGATTGAGATGCCTCTCGACAGAGGTAAGATGGCTTAAGAGATCATAGAATTCAGTGGTTCTCCAAACTTTTCAAGTACCTGGACTTCTTTTGACCATAAGAAAAGAAAAAAATAGTAATTCAAGGATCACCACATGAGAATTGTACCATTAGCATCCATTTACTGAGAAAAGAAATAGTAACCAAGCTACTCTGAATTTTGTGATGCCTTTCAGTTGCTATTTCATTCCTTCCTACTGAGATGGGGGCAGCCTGAGCTAGCGGATGGAATGCTGGACTTAGACATAGGGAGACCTGGCCTCAAGCCCCGTATACTAGCTGCATGACTCTAGAAGAGTCACTCTTAGCACCCCTGCAGCTGCTGAGGACTTACCTGTTTAGTTATAGACTGGTTATGATATGCATTGGCAAAGGAATTATTACCCAAAAGCCAGAGTTCTCCACACTGGGGAAATCATGGGTCCTTTGGGGTGTCTAATCACAATAGCGTCTACATATATTTGAAAAATTGCAATTCATGGAAATGTGAGGCATATTATTTATTCAGTCTAAAAGGTACGTTTTCATATATATTCAACTCAAATTACATATTTTGTTGGAGCTAAGTAAGGATCAAAATGACAAGGGTTGGTACAAAAGCGGTTTTGTGAACCTTTTCACAGTAACTCTCAAGTTGTCTAGCAGTATGTGGCCTGCAGGTTAGGAAGCACTGATCTAGTTCATCCTCCTGCTTCTAGGAAGGAGCACATCTATACCATTCCAGGGAGAGGGATATTTATTTGATCTTTTATCTTTTCTTCCCCACAGCTACTTTCTATTAGCTTCTGATAGGTTTCATGGGAGTCTGTGTTCATTGTGATGACATTCTAAAGGGAGGCTGTCTAAGATGAGCTGGGACCTATCTCCTATGGCGGATATTTATGTACATATTTAAAAATCTAAATATAAAGGTTAGATCATGGGCCAATGTTCAGGAGACAGAGAACAATTTCTTATTTTATCAAATCAGTTCTTCCAGCTCTTTGCAACTAACTGTAGAAAAGATCATTTTCTATTGGCATGTCATAGTGGCAAGATTTGGGCCTTTCGGTTGTCTTATAATAATACTAGAGGGAGGGCTTTTTTGTGTATTTTAGCACTGACAGGCTAATCTTTAAGTGCAATGTATTTTAATATTAAATAGCCTGCTACCAACATAAAGTGATGCACCAGTTATCAAGGCAGCATTTCTAGAGGTTGTTGTCATCATAAAACCTAGATTAAGCCCAGGAAGTTTGTATAAGAAACACCATGAACCAGTCTGAGAATTTTCAAGTGACTCATTATTAGTCTGTAGCTCTGTATGGTTTGTTCATTATTAAAATGAGATTTCAATTAGTCACTCTAGGCTTTTGGTTTTAGATAGTAAGACTATTTAAAAAAATAAATTTTTATTTCCCAAAGAAATCTTTTAAAAACATATGCTTATTTGTGGGGTCTAGTGTATTTAGGGTATTCAAAATATATTCCAGAAAATGTTCACCAACCACAACAAAGGCAGATTGCTCTTTTAATGAGCACATGTAATACAATTTATTAAATGAAAATTTAAAATTAATAATATTTGTGCCAATGCCTGGAAAGATTCCTTGTGTTTTTCACAAAAATGCAGAGTAAATGTTTCCCATCAATGGCAAAAGGGGTGAGATCAGTTTTTGAAGGAGAATTTGATACTGGTGATCATTTAACGTTGGTCCTTTCATTTCTTAGAAAAAATTCAGTATGGCAATGCATTCAGAAATACCAAAGAAAGTTCAAACTGGTTAAACTTAATTTGTGTCATATTACATGAGAGCAAATTTCTAGTTATTCCTTCTATCAGGGCTTATGATATGGCTGTCTTTTAATAAAGACTTGAGAAGTAGAATGATGCTTTGGTTTTAATGCAAATGGAACACCTATATTTATTGAAAATATATGCAAAGCAATCATTTGACATAGATGCGTGTCAGTCAAATAGATGTCGCCATATTAATACTCTTATTCTAATTGGGAAATGGAGCTAAGATGTCATTTCCATCATGATGGCCACTGTGACTGACATGTGTCTGTGCAGCACTCCCAGCGCAAATGGTCTTTCAGAGCACAATTCTTTATACACGTAAAGGCAAAGAGAAGCCAAGCAGCATTTTTCAGCATCCTTTGTGAAACTATTTGAAACATTAAAAATGCTGAAAGTGTTTGTTAGAAGGATTTAAGTTTAGAAACTAGTATTTTTTTTTCATTCAACATGGTTGGAAATATATGGATTATATTATCTTTGAAATATAATAATAAGATACTTAAGTTAAAAAGCAACTGCATATTAAAAACTCATTTTTTCTCTTTTGTTCTCTTCCTCTTAAAAAAAAAGAAATACATCTTCATTTCATGTTGAAATTCTACAAAAGGCCTAGTTTTCATGAATTTGATGGGTTCAGAAACCAAAGCATAGTCTATAAGTGACATATTTGAGACCCTCTAAATACATCTCTCTGCAAACAGCATTTTTACACCTCTTCTGAAATAATTACTAATAAATAAAAAGGTAGTTCTGTGTTTAGGGGTCTACAAAATATATCCCTTTAGCTTTAATCTTTCATCCATTTTGTTTGAGTTCGGTTTTTTCTTTTTAATGTAGAAGAGGAAATAACAGCTAGACTCTGAATTTACAAGGTAAATTAGTGCTGTAGATTATGCAAATGGTATTGTTGAATGTTTAACTTCTAAGTAGTCTATTCCACTGGGGGGGAATGGGTGATAGGAGGAATACATCCTGTGTTCCCATAGAATGGTGATAAGGATAATAGTCACACTATTATTCATCTTTCAACCATAAATCGCTTTGTTTTGAAAATCATCAACCTCCATGCTACGTATTTTAAATGTACAGTGTGGAAAATATCAAAACAGGCTGCCTTTTGAGGCTAATTAGCAGTAAAAGTGAAGGAGGCAAATGTTCCCCCACTGATTTGCCACTGAGCACTAGTTTCTTGAAGTTCTACATGCTGGAATTTAATACACATATACTTACATACATACATACATACATATATATACACACACATACATACATATATATTAAGTATATTGAAAAAGAAGGAAGGGAGGAAAATGAAAGGAGCAATTGGATGTGTAAAGCAACTGATGTAAAGATGGAGAGACTTAGCTGTAGCAACTGGTCACATAAATAGTCATGAAATGAAAAGTTTCAGATTTGTATTGAAGTAAAAAAAAAACTACTTAGAGAAAGGCCAACAGGCCAGACTAAATAATCCTCGACTTAACGTCCAATTCTGAATCACATATTAGCTGCAGAGATTTTAATGTAAATATGCCATTACACTGTCATTACAGTGATCAGGCTTCATGGCTCACAGGTCACATCTCAGCCACTGTTAATTTTGCAGGCAAAAGCTTTTTTTCTCTTGAAATGTTAATAACTTTCTATTAGTTAATGTAGCGTGACTAAAATTCAGATTAGATATAATTCATTTTAATATCTGTGACTGGCTATCCTGATCATTTAGCAATGGTTTCCAGCTGAATACAAGATGCTAAATTGGACTCATTTGCATAGCCCTGTTAAAGCAATGCCATTCTCTAAATGTAGGCATCTTCAAATTAATTTAAAAGATTTTTTTTTCTCCGGTTTTGCTACCAGGATAAAATCTTTGCTAGCAACTAATTGAAGTTCCTATGAACTGAATGTACATCCTCTTCTTTACCCACCCACCCACCCACCTCCAAAGACAAACATCCAGGCAGTTATTGTATTAATTGGTGAGGAAAGAGAGCTTTGGTGCTTTAGAACACAGGGATGGCTCAATTTAGAAACTGTAATGTTGGTAGACCAAACTGAACTCTTTCTATGATCTATGACAACCGTGGCCTGAAGAGCATGCAGCTCTCTGCCAATCAGAAGTTACCTTGCTAAATAATCAATAAACAGTCAATGAATAATTAATTACATACCTAGTACATGGAACACACTTTCTTATTTAAGGTACATATATATATATAGCGGCTCAGCCTAACTAGACAGCATAAGCCTTTCCCAGGAAGAGTACACCAACCAAGCAGGAAAACATTGTTGTTATTAATCACTAAAGGGGCCTGTTCTCTCCTTGCTTTGCATATGTAACACACATTAATGCTAATGGAAGATACGGGAGGTACATTCATGCAACAAGGGGAGACCAGACCCTTAAGTGATCTATGCCTGTGTGTATACATGTGCCCATGTACATTTCCATAAAGGCCTCTGTGTAAGCAATTTCTTAGATGGTCATTAGATCCTATTTTAAATACTGTGGATTTTCTTTTCTTTTCAGTTGAATGTAAACAGTTCTAATATGTCAGTAATTTTGCATGGATTCATATGAACATACATATCTAGAATATGCCATCAAGATGGACTTATGCCTTCAAGAAAGCACTGCATTCAGAATACAAAGAGGTGCTCACACTGACCTAAAAGGAAATAAACTAATTGTGTTTGATTTGTCATGAACTCAGTAGCTTAAAATCAACATTTGAAACTTACTCATTATCCTAATAAGTTGTCTAATCATTAATTATTCTATTACACGAAGAGGTTTGGCTTTTGGAAGAACAAATTGATCGTTACTCTATTTTGGTACATGATTTCCAGAGACAGGAATATAAATATTTTAATCAAAAACTGAGTAATAGGCCTAAGCTCCAGACAACTGATGTTTGCCAAGGGCTGCTTGCATTGAGCTTGATTGTCTCCAATGCACCAGGGAAAACAGGTTCAACAGTCACAGGGGAAAAAGCCTCTCTTCAGTTCCCCTCCCATATTCTCCTTTTGGCCTGAGCAGAAAATCACTGGGTCCATTTAGTGGCATTAGTGCTGACACAAGCTCTCTGAGATGTGACAGGGAGAGGCTAAGGACCCCCCTTCCCCCCAATTCCCATTAGGAGTTCAGTGTCTCCATTTCCTAGGCATTGTGGGAATGGAGTTGAATGGCTGCACAGATAGGAGTGTTAACAATTTTTTTGTAGAGAATTTTAATAAACCTATAGATAAAAGACTCATGCACATGTTGTTTAAAAGCAAATAAACAGTCTTTTGGGGGAGCTCAGTTTTTGATGAATACTAATCACTTTGGTAGGAGCTACAGGAAACCAATGAAACTGAAATGAAATGATGTTCGTTAACTCTTGGTTAAGTTGATTATTGGCTTCCATCCTAATAACAAATAGCCAGATTGGCTACTGGAAACATTTACTTTTTTTGGATTGAGTCAGGAGTTGATGGTCAAGACTGGTTAACAGCTTTATAAAATGAAAATTGCTTTGGTAGCCCCCTCACGCCTTCCAAATGTTGGCCCAGTGAAGGTTCTTTTTCTAAACCACATCTTAACGTTTTGTTTCTCTCCCACAATGACCTAAGTCCTATATGTTTAGGGAATTGAACCTTACCTTAAACTATATAAAGTTAGTTATGTGAATCTAAGGTGGTCCAGAGCCTCTTACATTAGTTTTTGACTTTCCTGTAGCACCTACTTTTCCCCCATTCACCCCTGTTTCAAGATTATCTTTGGGAGGGTATCCACTCAAAACTATAGCTCACGAGGTCTCAGTATGTGTTTATTTTAAGTAGCCAACCAGAAAACACATTATTTTAAAACAAAGGACATCCAATTCAATAGCACCCTAAGGAGACAAAAGAAATACTCTCTGACAGGTTACCCACGACAGCCAAGCTAACAAGCAGAACACGTTCCTAACCTGAGAATAAGCACATACACAGAGGTAACAAACATGTGTGGACCGGAAGAGGCCTCTCCAGGATTCCATGTGACCGCAGCACTCACATATAGTAAGATCCTGTGGTCAGGGCAAACGTAGAATAGATTCCCAGGATGTCCAGTGATCTGGGATAGCTGACATTTTTGATGCTACCGAGGTTGTAAGTGTCCTCTGGTGATATCACTGTGCCCTTCCCTGCTGGGTGTCACGTTTCTGTTTTGCTGCTCCGTGCTCCATGCTTCTGGGCATTTCTGCTGCTTTTCTGGTCATCAGACTCCTCTTTGACATGTTCTGATTCTCTTTGTTCATTTGTTAAGGCAGTGGTTCTAAAACTTATTGGTCTTCAGACCCCTTCACACTCTTAATTTATTATCATTATCTCCTATTTCACCCCCTAAAGCCACACTCCCCCGCCATCTCTCCTCTTCAGAGACAAAGAACCTGGAATCAGGAAGCCCTGAGTTCAAATTTGACTGTGTGATCCTGGGGAAGTCACTTAACCCCTGGTTCCTCAACTGCAAAATGGGGATAACAGTAGTAGCCACCTTACAGAGTTGTTGTGAGGGTCAAACAAGATATTTGTAAAAAGTGCTTGGAGCATAGTAGGTATTATATAAATGCATATACCCTTTTCCTCTTCCTTTCCTTTCCACCCAAGTTCCCTAGCTACACACACTCACCAACTTAGGGTGTCATCTCTGACTCCCCACTCTCTCTCAGATGGTTACCAACTTCTTTTGATTTTACCATCATAACATCTCTCAAGTATGCCCCCTTATCACGATACTGCCATCACCCTGGAAGACATCACCTCCTGATGGCTTTGGTCCCCTTTGAGAATGAATGACCAGCAAGAGCAACCAAGTCCTATCTTCTACAGAAAACCTTTCTCGTTCCTCCTTTATTCTAATACCTTCCCTTTGTTGATTCTGTATAATTTCTGTGACATATATCTTGGCCGTACATGTTTGTTTGCATGTTATTATGCTTATTAGACTGAGACCTCCTTAAGAGCAGGGACTATCCTGAGCTTTTCTTTGTATCCCCCAGTGCTCAGCACAGTGCCTGGCAGATAGAAGGTGCTTGCTAAATATTTATTGCTTGACTTTTGTGGACCCCAAAGAGCTTTTGTTTACGTGGGCTCTGTCTATCAGTATCTGCCATATTAGAAATGAAAATGGATGGTTTAAAAATATCGATTAATTCATGTGAAATAACAATAAGAAACCCATTATGCATTCATATATATTAAATTTTAATAAAACAATGTTTTCTCAATATGAGAAGAGAAGCATTGTTTAGTTTTTTTCCCCCCTTCACATATTTTTGCAAATCTCTTCAATGTTTGGCTTGATAAATGACAAATAGCTTTTGATATCTGCTTCTTCTTTGAATCTGTTAAACTATGTTGTTTTGGTTAAAGTATATGAAGACATTCCAGCCTCACATAGATTGTAGTTTGAGAAGCAAAGGAATATTTTAATGCACAAACAATTTCTTAGTATTATTATTTGAAGTTGACCTCATATACTCTCTAAAAGGGTCTCAAGGACCTCAGGGTGGGTCTATGAACCACATTTTGAAAACCCTTGTATTAAGGTACTAGGGCTGAAGAGCCTCCTCCTCCAAGGACTGGAGGACTCTTTTGGTGTACTGCTGAGGTCTGGAGTTCCCACGCCTAGAAAGGAGGAGAAAGCCCCAGGTTAAGATTAAGTCTGAATTCTCTGATGATTCAAGGTACAGATTGCCAGGCAATTCTCTGATTTGGGGTCAGAAAATTCCTGTAATTTCTGTTTAATCTTGGCTGGTTTAATCAGATTGTCAGGTGGCATTCCCCCAGAGCAATTTCAGGAACTCTTTCCCCCTTTCAAAATTATTTAGGATTTGTTGGGAGAATCTCTCTCTTTTAATTGGCATGCAACTGAAGCTACATAAAGCTAAAGGTTTTGCCTTTATTATGCATATTTGCCAGCAAAAGAGAGAGAGGGAGAAAGGAAGACTGAGAAAGACACAGAGACAGAGACTGAGACCTAGAAAGAGACACAGAGAGACAGACAGACAGAGAGGCAAAGACAGAGAGAGCTTTGATCCATTTTTTCTTCATTCTGGCTAGTCCACACTTAGATGGTTTCTTTATGACCAAGTCCCCAGAATTTTTTATTTTTTTTAAACTAGGCACGGACTCAGAGCAAAATTCCCCTTGATGGGTTTTTGTTTGTTTGTTTGTTTCTTTAATAAGGAAAGTGTTAGTGAATTTACTTAAGGCCCCGAGAGGTTCTTTTACCTCCCTTAGTTTATTCCATATAATAAGAGGGCAAAAAAAATCTTAGCTAACTCAAATGCCTCAGTTTCTGATAGAGCTATTTTTGGAAAAGTCACCTTGTAGCTTTAAAACCCTATAAGCTTCCTTTGTTGTTTTGGTCTGAATCTGTGAGGCTGTGACTTCACTAGTGTAAAGAATTCCCCCTGGGGAAATCCCCTCTGCCAAAGCAGATCGGCAACTACTCTGCAATTTATAGTCTAAGAGTGCTGCCTGGGGCAATGAGGGGTTAAGTGACTTGCCCAGGATCTCACAGTCAGTCTGTGTCTGAAGTAGGATTTGAAAGCTGGTCTTCCTGACTGTTGCGATGGCTCTTTATCTACTTTTCCACTCGGCTTCTCAGCTCACTCTTAAGGATTTAAAAGTAATTGAGAGCTCTGGGGTGACATGTTCTTTGTGGTATCTTATACATTCACTAAAATGAAATGTTCAGCGAGCTATCAGGGCACCATAGTGTTGTGGAAAAAGCACTGAACTGGGAATCCTAGGTCTGGGTTCAGTTCCCACTGGCATTGCCAACTAGCTGTGTGAACCTGGGTACATCACTTCACCTCTGCACAGTTCAGTGTCCTCTTTAAAATGGCACGGTGGGATCAGCTGATCTCTCAGGTCTCTTTTGTGCTCTATGATTCTATCCTGGAGAAGCCTTCCTCGATAGCTCAGACAGCATCTTCAAAGTCAGCAGTTAGGCAAATAGAGGAGCGGGAAGTAGAGTGGTAGGTACCATGAATGAGTCAAGAAGCTAAGATTTTAACCCTTCACCTGAGAAAGCATCCCCGTTGAATGTAAAAGAAACACACAAAGAAGAGAGCCTCTGGAAAGGGAATCCACAATTCTGGACTGCCTGTTACTCGAGTTTAGCTGCCAGCCAATTAGTCTGCCCAAGCTAGGGAAGAAATGAGAGAAATTCCGTCAAATAGAGAATTGACTATCTTAATGAGGCTTAAGTCACCTAATTTCAGTTAAAAAAAAGAAAGACAGGAAAAAAATAATTAAATCAAGTCAGGGAAAATCCATTGGTAAATTCATTTTGGTCATTAAGACCAGGTACCACATTGTCAACTCACCTGAATGTTACATTTTTCATCATCAAAGCATTTATCTGTTAATGTTTGCTAAATTATTTTTCTACCTCCTTTGCCAGAGTCCTGTGAAGAGACTATCTATAAATTTCTTTGACTCTCCATTCATGTATATTTAATAACAACTATATGGCAGTAAACAGTTTATAAAATGATTTCACATATCTAATCGTATGTATTCCTCATAATGGACCAATGACTTAGGTAGGACAAGTATCAGTTTTATAGCTGAAGAAATATAAACTTGGAGGTTTGAGTGATTAACCCATTGTCACATCAAAAATGAGAATTTGAACTTAATTGCTCTGATTCATAATTCTGACTGGCTTTTTCATTTGTTCAAATGCTTAATCCATTAAGGTAGGGCTTTAGGATGGGCTAACATATAGGGAATTCATGAATGAGGAAGCACCCTTCGGTAACAATGCAGGAAGTTATCCTCCCTAGGAGATACAATCAGTGTTACCTAGGAGCACCAAAACAAGAGTTCACAGATAAATAATTTTGTTCCTGAAAAAGTTTTTTTGCACAAAAAAACTTTATTATTCTAATATTAAAAGGGAACCATGTATCAACAATATATGATTCCAGAGGACTCATTATGGTACCAATAACAATAATAGCTAACATTTTTATGGCAATAACTATGTGCCAGGCATTATCCAAATAACATTTTACAATAATTATCTCATTTGATTCTCATAACTACCCTGTGAAGTGGAAACTACTATTACCTCAATATTATTGATGAGGAGAATGAGGTAAACAGGGTTAAGTGACTTGCCCAAGGTCATAGAGCTGTTAAGTCCAGATCTGAGCTCAGCTCTTCCACATTCCAGGCCTGCCACTCCATTCTCTGCATCACTTAACTGCTTTAATAGTGAAATCTTACAATGAAGCATACGATTCCCCTCCTGAAACAGATGATGGATTCAGGGTGCAGAATGAGACAGATACTTTTGTAAACCTAGAAAATAAAAGAATTTATTTTGCTTAGCTATGTATAGTTTTTAGAAGGAATTGTTTTCTTTTTTTATTATTATTCTAGTAGGGTGGGATAGAAAGTAAAGTTTAAAAATGATTATTGTTAGTTTAAAAAAATAATTAAGAGAGAGAGAGACAGAGACAAATGGAGACAGAGATAGAGACACATCGAGACAGAGACTGAGACTGAGAATAACATTTACTTGCCCAGGGTTACACAGCTGGTCCAGAAGTGTTCCTGGTTCTAAGGACAGTTCTCTATCCATTTCACCACCCGGTCTCCACAATGACCATAATGAGATTCACTTTGTCCCTAAATCAACACTGAAAAGAGTAATGGAAAAATGTAATACAATTCTAAAACACTTTACTTTTTGATAAAGCTAAAAAGCCTTCAAACCTGAGAGTTTACATGAGAGAGAATTTTGCAGATTGGATGGTCACAAGAACAAGCAATTAGTAAGTATTAATCAAGTATCTAGGTGGGGGTGGGGTAGTAGAGGACAGGCTTGTGATCAGGAAGACCTAAATTCACATTTTATCTCAGACACTGGTTGGCTGTGTGACCCTGGGCAAGTCACATAATGTTGTTTGTCTCAGTTTCCTCATTTCTACAATGAGCTGGAAAAAGAAATGGCAAAACACTCCATTGTCTTTGCCAAGAAAGGGGCTCGTGAAGAGTCAGACACAACTGAAACAACTGAACAACAGCTATTTGCCTTGCCTTGTGCTGTATCAGGTGATGGGTGTGGGCACTGGGGTAAAGAGTGGAATGATACAAATGTATAACATGGAGATTACTATTTAATTGGGGCAACAAACAGAAAACAGGAAACAAAGAATCATATAATCTTATCCTTAGAAGGAATTTCAAAAACCTTCTATAATCCAACCTGAATCTGGACCAGAATCCCTTCTACAACCCATTTGACAATCAGTCATCCAACATTTGTTTGAAGAGCTTCTCCTTTTAGATGGAGGTAATTATTAGGAATTTTTACATTTTACCAAGATCAATTTGACTGCTTTACAACTGCTACCCATTTTTCCCAGTTCTGCCTCTGGGCAGAAACCTCATCTTTTCCCCCTCCTCCCTACTAACACTCCCAACCCAGGTAACCTTTCAATTACTGAAAAATCCAGCTATCGTTCCCCTACCTCTCTAAGCTTAACATTTCTGCTTCCTTCAGTGGATCTCCATATGGTATGATTTTGAAAGACTTCACTAAAGTGGCCACCCCTTTAGATATGCTCCATATCAGCAGCAGCACTCTGCTTCTTAATACAGCACAAAATCACATTAGGTGGTTTTTGTTGTTGTTGTTGTTGTTGTTGATCCATCGTCACACTATTGACCTACATGGGCTTACAATACACTAAAATCCCCCCTCCATCTCCCTGGAAAATTGCTATCTAGGTTTAGCTCCTTGATCTTACTCTTGTGAATAAAATTATTTGAAACCATTCATGGGACTCTAGAGTTAGCAATCTTACCGTTCCATTTATCTATGTATCTCTCAAAAATGATTAGAGTTTCTCATATGATTGGATAAATGGGACATAGAATTACCAGCTCTAGGGTCCCAAGATTAGGATGCTAAGATCTAGTTCTTGTTCCTGTCTGTCCCTGTGAGCCTGTCACTGAAAAGGAATACTGTTCAAATATCCTAGTCACTAACACACAAAAGGGATGCTGCCTGTCTGTTGTAAACCTAAGGCCTCTAATGGCAGGGGGAAAACATGTGTTCAGACACTTGTTAGTTGTTGTGACCCTGGGAACTTCATTTAACCTCTCTTTGCCTCCATTTCCTCATCTGTAAAAATGAGGATACATACCTCTCAAGGATGTTGTGAAGATCAAATGAGACAATCGTTCTAAAGCTCTGAGAATAGGACGTAGAGCATGCTAAGTACTAAAAAAAAGTTAGCTCTTATTACTGTAATTGTCTCCTCTAGGTGATAATACTCCTTTCCCTTGTTGTCTTTCTCAACTACAACATGATGTTTCCTTGTTGGACAGCACTGGTCCAAAATCCAACTGATCCTGTCCAGGTTGGCAATGAAGCTACTTGGAAACTGTCCCTGTCCTGCAGTCCTTGTGCAAACCCTATTCCTAATAGATATATTCCCAGTGAATGTAAGAGGAGTTTCAGAAAGAATTATGTGTTGCAAAAAGCAGTTGAACAAGGCTTGAACAATGGAGGGATCTGGTCTCAAAGGATAGGTAAGATTTGCATAGTTAGAAAAAAGCAGACAGATCCTTCCATCTGCATGCATGTATGTACATGGATGTATATGCATATTGGGAGGGGAATGAGGATGGGGGATGGGGAAACGGTAAAATTCAGTGTGCACTGAAGTACCAGATGAAAACTAGGCCATTTCTCTGTAAAGAACTAGGAGAAAATAGTCAGGAAAGGACAGAATGATGCCATATTGTGGAGGAACTGGAAAGCCAGATAGACAAGTTTAGACTAACAAGGCAGGCAATAAGGAACTGTTATAGGTCTTTCAATAGGTGAGTACTATATAACTATTATGTTTTAGCAAGATAAGAATTGTGGAAGGTTTCAGCCAGAGGAAGCTACATATTTGGGATTATTATTGGAAATTGACATTGAGAATTTAAGGGTTCTAAAGGCTTCTATTTTGTTTGCCTTGTTTCTATATGGAATTTCCTTTGCAACATCGTAAGTTGCATGTTTGAAAGAAGTAAGGTGCTGTGACAAAGATAAAATCTCAGCTTAAATAAGGAGAGAGGGAAAAATTTCACCCTATGGGGGTCCATTCATTTCCAACATTTCAGCTAAGTCCAGAAACATAATAGAGCCTGCTGCCCATGCACACCTACCATTCCAAAGTCCTTTTCCATGTCTTCCTTGGAGATCCTTTGTCCATTTTCCTAAAGAATGACAGGGACCAATGGAAGTAAGTCCTTAAGAAAGGTCTTTAGCCTTCCATTCAGTATTTTTTCCATGAACTAAAGATTCACTTCTCCTTCTGTGTAAACAGGATGTGAGACAGAGCTGTCTTTATTGTACCTTACCTGGTTTGGAAGCAGGTTACATGTCAGTCATCAAATTGCTTTTCCTTACGCCTCATTTTTCTTGACTTCTCTGTAGCATTCACTGCTGTGGATCACTTTATACTCCTGGAAATATTCTCTCTAGGCTTTCATAGCATTGCCCTCTCCTGGTTTTCCTCCTACTCCTCTGGCTGCTTACTCTTAGTGTCCTTTCTTGGGTTTTCATCCATGTGAAACAGTGGGTATAGTTCTTTCCTGGGCTATTCCTTCTATTCTGTCTCATATGGTGATCTCACTAGCTTCCATCGGTTCAGTTATTATGCCTTTGCCATCATATCACTAACCACAACTTAGACATCTGGTATTGGATATATTGTAGGAAATACATCCAAACCAGAACTTGTTTTGTTTTCCTACTAACTCTGTCCTCCTCTGAAAATCCATAGCAGACAGTAATAGATGGTACTTTCAGACACCCACGGTCTTACCTTTGGAGTCATCCCAAGTTCTCACTAGAACTTATTGAATATATCCAATCTGTTGCCCAAATCTGCTGTTTACAATATGTCTTGTGCCTCTTCTCTTTACTTACCACCACTGTAATTCAGGACCTTATCAGCTCTCACCTAGATTATTTAAAAAGTTTTTTCATTGGATCTTCCTGCCTCATCACCCCTAACAATCCTTGACTCAAATGCCAAAGTGGTTTTCCTAAAGCATTAATGTGACCATCTCATCATCCATATCCAAACTCTTTTGGTTCCCTATTTCTTCCAAGATGAAGTCTAAGTCTTGTAATTGATATCTAAAGCTTTTATAATCTTGCACCTTTCCAATTCCTTTCACGTTGTTTCCCTCCATATATGGATTCAGCTATATTGGCCTATTAGCCTTTGCAATGGCAATCCCTCATGCCAGGAATGCTTTCTTCCCTCATTTTTGCTTCTTACCTTCACTGACTTCCTTTAAGATTTAGTCCAAATACCACAAGAGACAATTTCTGGATTCCCATGATGCGTCTTCCCCTATCAAATTACCTCCCAAATACTCCAAATATATCTCCTTTGTACCTGGTTATTTGCATGTTTATCTCCCATAATAGACTTTGAACCCCTTGAGGGGAGGGATCATTTTTGCTTTTCCTTTATCCTAACACTTAGCATTGTTCCTGGCATGTTAAGTTTTTAACAAATATGTTTTGACCAAGTGACTGCTTGGTGCCAGTGTAGTTTTATCTCCCCTCCTCCATGGATTAGAACTGGGGCTTACAAGCTAAAGGAAGGTAAAAAAATTCCCCAAAGTATATCTGGGGCTCTTCTCACCATGAACATGGCTGACATACAGGTATTTTTGTTTTTAATTTATGGAATAAAACAATCATTTCCATAACATAGTACAATAAAAAGATAATTGTACATGAAACCGCAAATCTACTATCTACAACTTTCTATTCCTTTCAAATATACAGCAAAAGCATGTAAACTTCTTTATTTCCTTCCCCTACTCCTACCCCTCAGCCCTAGAGATGGCTATTATCATATACAAATAAGTATATATGTAAAATTATTCCAAACGTGCTTCTATTTATCAATTCTTTCTCTGGATACAGATAGCATCTTTCTTCATATGTCTTTTAAAGTTAATTGGGGAATTTTTAATAGATGAAATAACTTATTCTCTGAAAGTCATTCTTAAAACAATACAGATTACAGAAACTTTGTTCCACAAACAAGGGAGTTGATATTCCATTTGAACTTTGTGATAATCATCTCACATCTAGAATATTATGGGCAATTTTCAGTGCTACGCATATTCATAGAACATAAAAACAACTAAATAACCCCAAAGACCCAAGGTGATTTAGAGAAATATGACACTCATCACCAAGCGCCAGATGAGTAGATACTGTCCATCTATGTAGGGCAAATGTTATTCTTATTCTACAGAAGAAGAAACTGAAGATTAGACTCCAAGTGACTTACCCAGGGTGACACAACAAGTCACTGCACTAAGTAGTAAAATGGGGAGAAGACACTAGTAAATGTTATCTGGGTTGCGTGAAATGATTTTTAAGCCTAGTTTTGTTAGAAAACTGTTGGAAAGACTAACAGAAAGCACTCAAATATTTATATGGAGATATAATTTCATTAATACACCTGTTTCTTCCAAAAATACAGATAGCAACTCAGAAATGCCTGCCCAGTCTGAGCTGCTCTTGACCACGTGTGCCTATAAACTTGACACATAGCAGCTTCCCAACATGCTGGTGGCCTTCGTCACTTTATTTCAGCATTATGAAGATATTAGTGGAACACATAGGCTGCTCATCAGCCCATCTTCTTTTTGTGTTCATACATTTATTTGATGATGACTTTCCTCCCTTTCTTTGTAATTCTTGATCTATAATGTGTGGTAGCTTTCTCTCTGGTCAGTCAAGTAACATTTATTAAACACCTGCTATGTGCCAGATACTGTGCTAAGTGTTGAAGATAAAAAGATAATCAAACAAACAGACCAGCCACAAGTTTTGCTCTTAAGGACCCTACCTTCTCATGGGGAAGACAATATGCAACCAACTATATATAAACTCTTTCTCTCTGTCTCTGTCTCTCTCTCTCTATGTATATATGTATGTATGTATGTGTATATGTGTGTGTATGTATGTATGTGTAGACATATATATGTCTACACATACATACATACACACACATATATATATTTGGGGTAGTCTCAGCAGGAAGGCACTGGTATTCAAAGGGGATTCGAAAAGGCTTCTTACAAAATGTGAGATTACATTAGCTAAGACTGAAAGGGCAGGAGGCAGAGGTGAAGAGGAGGAAGATTGTTGCAGCTAATGAAAATGCCGAGTCAGGAGATGGAACATTGCATGGAAGAAGCAGAAACGAGGCCTTTGTCATTGGATAGCAGAGAATACTGAGGTAAGTAAGGTATAAGACTAGAAAAATAGCAAGAGACCAATTTATGAAGGGCTTTGAAAGTCAAACCAAGTGTTTATATTTGATCTTGTAGATCAGTGGTGTTTGCTGAATGGAGATGGTGGTGATGTGGTCAGACCTATATTTTAGGAAGATCACTGACAGTTGACTGCCAAGCAGCAGACAATCACAATAAGTCTAGATGCATCTCTTCTGCCCTTTTGGTGATTTTCCACTTTAATTTCTTATTTACCTTAGTGTTTCATGACATAATCACAAAGCCCTATTATACTAATTAGTATGTTCCAGGTTTACTTACCATCAGAAGTATAAAATATGATAGCAAGTACTTTCTTGGCCTTTTTGAAGTGACAGGAGTGGTAGGGAGGCAACATTATGTGGTTGATACAATGCTGGACTAACTCAAGAGGACTTGGGGTCAAATCTTGTCCCTGACAGTTATTAGCTGTGTGATTCTGCTCAAGTAACTTGGCCACTCTGGGCCACTGATATTCTGTAGAATTTACCTACTAAATTGGAAATGGTTGTAATCTATTTTGTGGAGGGAGCTCCCTCACAGGAATTCTCCCACACCGATAGAATCGAAGATCCTTTGCAAATTTGCATATAGTAAGAGTAAATGTCATGGGATAAATCCCTACATACCCAGCACACTTCATAATCTTTAAGAAACAAAACTCTTGGGTCCTTTGTTATCACATCAAGTCCTCCTTCCTGATCTCCCTCATCAAATTATTTGGGCATAAACTTTCCTCAACAGATGCTACTTACATTCTGTCCTACAGGATCACATGCCTGGATTTTAAAATGTCCATGTGTTTCCCCCAACTGGGATAGCATTTATCCCAACACCAAAGGTAAATAGAAATCTTTGCACTCACCATTTATAATCAATACCAAAGAAATACTGACTACTTCTACATGAAATCTGCTTAAGACTATGAAATCATTCCCAGCTGTTCATAGGCAAACTCCATTGTTGAAATGTTGCTCAGCCAAAGCACCTGTCTAGCTATAAAGAGGATTGCATTGAAAATGAGAATACACCTGTATGCACTGAGGGGGGGAAGGAGGAATGTATTGAAGAAAAAAGTTGTTTCTATCCCAAATTGTTCTAAGTGCAAAAAATTAGCAAGTTTTATCTCTTTTCCTTCTAGCCTTTTTTTTTCTCCATAGATTTCACAAGGACTGAAGTAAAATACCTTCTCTCTGAGATCAAAGTCATTTTGCTTAGAAACTAAGGTTCATTTTTAAAGCACTGTCTGTTAAGTGAAGGTCAATGGTTTATCCATTATAGCACCCAACCCCAAATTATTTTTGCAATTAATTATATTTATATCTGTTTTTATGGTGTAAAAGAATAAAGAAATGACAGTCAGCAGTTTCAAGAAATACAAGTTAAAGGTGTCCTATCATTTAAAATGATATATCAAGTTGGAAAGGAAACTTAAAAGCTGGCATATGCAATCTAAAATTAAATACAGATTTTGAATTTCAGGCTGTGAAGCTAAAAAGATCAAAGGAAACTCTTTACAGTTCTTTGGAATTTGGTATAATACTTCCCGGGAGGTCATTTACTCCCATAATTTAGTCTGACTTATTTTGGCTTCAGATCCATTAAAAGGATGTAGCAAAAAGAGGGCCTCTCTTTACTTTAATTTTTAACAGCAACCTGTCAGTAAAAAAGAAAGGTGACTGGAAGAGGATCATATTCTGGAGTACTAATAGCTTTCAAATCTTTTGATTTTTCAAGCCTGATAGGGAAAGAAACTTATCTGGAAATGTCTGTATTTTAACCCATTCCAGACAATAGGCAAAACCAGCAGTTCTCTCAGAGTGGTCCACAGACTCTTAGGGGTCCTGGGAGCAGTTAGGGGATACTCAAGGTTAAAACTATTTTCATAATGATACTAAGATATTATTTGCCTATTAAATACTCCTCTCTTTTCCAACTACATATCTGTGTGAAACTGGATTTTCTTCAAATTTTTCAACCAGAAGAACATATCACAATAGATTGAATGAAGAAGCAGATATGAGAATCTATCTGTATTTTAATAAGCCAGACGGTAAAGAGATTTGCAAAGATATATAAAGTGGTGTACTAAATTTTTGTATTTTGTAAAATATAGCTATTTTCATAAAACATGCCATGTATGCTATGGGTTTATTTATTGTTATTTTAAATGAACACATTTTTAAAGTTTATCGGTTTTAATTTCTAAGATGGCAAATATTGATAGATATAGCTTATATAAACAAAAGTTTCTTGGGGGAAGTTCAACGGGTTTTTTTAAACTATAAAGAGGATCCAAAACCCAAAAATTTGGGAACAGTTGGGCTAAACTATGCATTGAGATTTAAACGTTGTTAATTATATCTCTACTGCTGTTGCCTTCTGACCTAAGATGTGATTGCTCATCAAAAGCCTTAGGGATAAATCTTCAACAAATAATGAGACCGTTAAGAGTATTTGAGTGATTCCTCAGCTTCTTGTTAACGATGAAGTCTTCCAAATCTAATGGATTGGGTAAGGTTTCATACTGTTACTAGCTTATGTCATTCATACTCTTTGGTACTTGGCTTTTGAATGCAAACACAAGAGTTAGAGTGATTGCTCTCTAAATCTTGAGAGGAAGCAAGAGCCCTCTGTGAAATTTGGAAGAATACGTATTCTAATTGGGGATTGTTTTATGTACTGGAGTAGGGAACCATTTGACTCGACGTTAATTATTCATAGAACTGTGAGCTTTCATCTTTTTTCTTGAAAACTGTTTTTCAATGGCTCTGGTGATGATAACAAGCTTCCAAGAGGGAGGAAGGCAGACAGATGGAAAGTTCAATGGACAAAAAGTCAGGAGAGCTGGATAACTGACGGCCACTGATAGAAACTCTCCTGTTTGATTTTTAAAATCTTTCACAACCTGGTCTCAACTGGCCTTTGCCACCTTCCCACAGATCTACAGGCTAGTCATACTAGCTGCTTATCTCTGTCACCTTTAGATTTGGAGAACTTTCACTCTGTCTTTTGTCTCTGTATTCAAAGACAGTGTCAATGGAGCAGTTAGGTAGCACTGGAAAAAATACCTGGCCTGGATTCAGGATGAGCTGGGGTCAAATCCAGTCTCAGATACTTATTAACTGTGTGACCCTGGGCAAGTCACTTAACCTCTGTTTGCCTCAGTTTTCTCATCTGTAAGGAAAAAAAAATGAAGATAATAATAGAATCTACTTCCCAGGGTTGTTGGGAGGATCAAATGAGATAATAATGGTAAAGGGCTGAGTACAGTGCCTGGGGCATAGTAAGAGCTATGTAAGTGTCTGCTGTTATTATAATGATCATTAAAGCAGTTTGAACTACAAAAGCTAGAAAAGGAGCATAGAACCTTACTTCCATTGTTTGTTTGTTTGAATTTTATTCCCGAAAGCCATGAGAGCCTTACCTTTTTCTGTGCACAGTATACTCTATCTCTAGTCTTTGTCTTTGCACAGTGTCTCCTTCGTTCTGGAATGCTCTCTTTCCTTTAGTCCTTATTTCTTCCAAAACGTAAGTGCCAGCTACTACGTAAAACCTTTCCTGATCGCCTCAGCTTCTAGCTAGCTGCCTTCCCTTATCACTTTGTATTTGTTTTGTGTCTTTTTCTCTTTATGTACGTGTTGGTTCTTCTAACAGACAAAGCTCCATAAGGAAAGGACTTGCATTTTTTTCTTGTGCTTGATACATTGCAAGTATTTAATAAATGCTTAGAAATTAATCGATTGCTTAATTGGTTATGGACAAGTTGCCCCCTCCCTTAATTTATTCACTTAAAAATCATGAGGTTTACCACATGACATCTGTTTCTTTCCAACTCTAACATTCTGCCCATCATTCCTAAAGATTTGCACGTGGCTAAGTCACAGCTTAATTCCAAATGAATGTATATAACAAGGCCAGGTATGTCATACATGCAAGTACAATACAAACACCAGCACAGTAAATAAAAAGTGAAATGCAAGACTAGAGATACATAAATGACTCAAGTACTCAATTCTTTTCTTTGTTATGGCTCTATAAAACTATCCATAAGATTTGTTTCTCTGTATTTGGATGGCTCAGAGAAGTTTTTGATAACTTTTTTTAAGTTTAACCCATTCACTACCTACTCTATTACCAATAATGTGGAAAACACTCAACTTGAGTTGAGATGGAAGGTATATATGTATACTTTTTAAATTACCCTCATATGTTCATAATAACTGTCACTGAACAGATTTCTCAGTTTATAGGTATTATAGATATAGATTACTGATGAGTTCAGCAATTGGTACTATTGTTTTGTTATTACTACTATTGACTTGAGAAATGCATTAATTACTAACCCCACTAGATCAAGGATTATTAATCTGAAATCTGTGAACTTTGTGGAAAAAAATTAATTGTATTTCAGGATAATTGTCTGTCTTTGTAGTCATATGTATTTTATTTTATGTATTGAAGAACATTCTAAAAACAGTCTATAAACTTCACTGTCCTGCGTAGGGCTCACAATACAAAAGAGGTCAATCATTCCTTCACTAGAGGTGTGCTCATTTATAATCTGAAAACCTCAGAATTGTTTAATCTCTGCTGCTTAACCTTTTCAAGATAATGTGTCTTCTCACATACTTTATATAACGCTTGGCTAACTCCATCAGGCTCTTCCGAAATTACACCCCAAACTCAAGATATTCTTTGGGTCAACATCTACTCATATTCATAGCTTACAAACCCCTATCTGGTACTCTCCTTTATCAGACTAAATCAGATTAAGCAAAAGACATTTCATTAAGTGCAACAGTGAGATTAACCACAGGAAAATCCCTACATATACAAGGACAGAATTTACCACAGATTTCCATCTACTTTTGGGAGAAAGAATACTCTTCCAGAGATTATTTGTTTTTCTGGGGTTGTGCTACAATAGGCTAGAATATCTCTATGCTTCTGCACCTACTGGTGGGTTACTTTTCTACTGAGCTTCTGCCATCTGCTCCTTCTCTGTTGGGAGTGGTTCCAGTTCTTTGGTAAGTGATCCCATGCCTTGGACTATTTTAGTTTTGTTTTTTTTTTTTTTGTAAGGCAGAACTATCATCATAACCAATCAACACACAGAGCCCCTCAAGTCAAGTCTGGCTTCTGATAACTCACTGTTCTTCTATGGGATCTCCCCTAGACCCACTTGGTATTTAGGTTGTTATGAGCAAATGTCTTTCAAAAATCATCATACCCCTGACAGATAATACTAGGGCTATACAAATTACTCTGGAGCTTCATTTAAAAGTATTAATGGAGCTAGGTATATATGCTCTTCATTCTTATAGCTATATGTGTCCACACAAAGTGGTTATGTTACACTCACACACACATACACACTATATATATACATATATATGTATATGTATTATATCCACATTGAATATATATGTATATACATACATACACACATACTTTATATCTATGTCCTTTATATCTTATAAAAGTCTTGTCTTCCCCATTAAAATGCAAGCTTAGTGGGAATAAGAATTTTAAAAATTATTTGTGCTTGTGATCCCCACACCTAGCACAATGTCTGCCACATATTAGGTCCTCAGTAAATACTGATTAGTTAAGCATGGTGAGATAATTCAAATGTTTTTGTCCCGTAGTTGAACAGTACTAATTCTTTACCTAAGGTCCCCACTGAACTCAACATCTGGGTCAAATGGCCCTCCTCCCAAATCTGATTATTTTTATTTGGAGGTCACATATTACTACTTCCCACCTGATCCAAGAATTCCTCCCTCTACATTAAAGTCTAGGGATCAAAATGTGGATGACCTGGGACTTTTTTGTACTACTATTTCTTAACAAAACACCAAGGAAACATTAGAAAATGGAAAAGATTGGCAGACATTCTTAGATATTTGCTAAGGGTTCCTTCATGTATATACATAATAAAATCCCAGCAGTCACTGGGGATAAAATCAAATGATACACACAATTCTCCTGAAAAATTCCTAACATCTGCCAGGTATTTTTTTTTAAAAGTTTTATTCATTTATCTTAGAGAAGATGTGTATTCTGTTGCGCTGGGGCTAAAATTCACAATCCAGTCAACTGAGCAGTGCTCAGAAAAGTAATTTAAATATCATATTGGCCGATTTTGAACTAAGACTTGCTGAGTTTTCCTTGATTCATAGAGAAGGACCATGATGTGTCTGGAGAAGGAAATGGCAAACCTCTCCAGTTCTCTTTGCTAAGAAAACCCCAAATGGAGTCACAAAGAGTCAGACATGACTGAAATGATGAACAACAAAAATGATGTGTCTTCCTCTCAGACAGATAATAACAGTTTATTAAATGACTACCATGTGTTTACAGGCAACATAGGACAGTGGATGGAGAGCTAGCCTTAGAATCAGAAATCTAATTTAAGTCCTATCTCTGCCACATACTACCTGTGTGACGTTTGACAAGTCACTTAACCTCTCTGTGACTCTCCAAGACTAGAAACTGCAGAGTCATTCCTGATGTGCTATGGCACAGGGAGTTTCTTCATTAGGAGTCTCCTACACCACAACTAACTAAGAAAAGATTGAGTCCCGTTCCATCCATATGTACAGTGCTGTCCTGTGCATTGTGGAGAATACCAAGTTTACATAAAACTGAGTCAGGATGTGACCCACATGCAAATAAAAAGAACTGAAAGTAATATATGAGAAGTACCGAACAAAGTGCTGAGTGATGTCCGAGTGGGGAAGATATGTTTTTACTATCTAAGGATATTACTGTAAGCTTCACGAAGGAGGTAACATATCTGAACTGACTTTAAGAAGTATTTAACAGCCAGAAAGGAGTGAAAATAATTTTAGGTAAAGGGAATATTGTATGAGCAAAGGTATGGGGAAAAATGTTTAGTAAACCTTTTGTACTTCAGTTAGGCTAAAGCAGAGAGGACATGGAAAGGAGCATTTCAACATTAAACACAAAATCATTCAGTTGGTGCTTGGTTTCCTGAGAAAGACTGAGATTGCATCACAAATTCCTTATGACTTTAGGCCCAAACATGAATGCTTGGATAGGAAACTATGAAAAGGATACAATCGTGTACCTTAGGGCTATACTTGAACTGGAAGAATAAATTGTGCAATCCCCCCCCCCCCCCAAAAGCAGCTCAAAGCATGTTTTCCCCACATCCAGCCTCAAAAACACAGCTTTCAGGATGATACAGAAACAGATATTTTAACTCCCTGTGTCCCTACTCTTTTCTCCTCTATCCGAGGAACATACCTTATGTTCATAGTTACTTTTTGCTACATGGCTTTGTTTTGCTTTTTTGATCATTAGGTTTTATCATCCTTTCCTAAGAGTAAAAGAGAAAACAATATTTTTCTGATCAAAGGAATGATGTGATCCCACTATTTTCTTTGAATTGTGGCTTCAGCCAATTCAGATAAGAAACAGGCCTGTGTGATGCTGTGGGGGAAATTCTAAATCTGGGCTTTTCATCACAATTAGCTTGAGACTTAATCTCAATTCTGGGTTGGCCCCTCCCTGTTTACAATGAGGCAGAACTCTCCCTGTTAGAAGTCAATTCCTGCAGAAGCTGTTGGAACTCTGCTTCAGTAGTGACTCCTCAAAACATCTCCCCTTATATTGTTCTCCTTTTATTAGGAATGAGAAGTAAAAGGCCTGGATTGAAGTACAGCAGAAAATTATATGTACGTGTGTGTGTGTGTGTGTGTGTGTGTGTGTGTGTGTGTAGATAGACAGATAGATAGATATACATATCTATCTATATTACAAATAAAATGAGCTGACACTGCCCTCATTCAGAAGATGAGTTAGAAGTGCATGGGAGTAAATTGTACCCTGATTTGGATACAGTCTTGCCAGCTGGAGTAGCTAATCTTTTCCCCTTCTCGATTCATACAAGTGGTCAAATCACTCCTAAATCTTCAGGAAATGAAAGGATAGTTCACTAATCATCCTCTGCATACTACACTTGAATATTTCATTCAGCATCGATAGAAGTATATTATTGGTGATATTATCAAAGGGCACTGCTACAATTGTACTCAGTGGACCATGTGTAAAATATGAAAGTACCTCATCTCTGTGGGTAGTATGCAAGTTTCAGTTGTCAGGTGAAGAATGAATGTTGAACTTGATTCTTGTAGCTAGTCAATCAAAAACTTTTACTGAGTGTCTTCCATATACAGAGAGATACTGTATTGCAGCAACCTAAGCTATTCTTGGTTGGAAGTCAGTCCTTGGAAGCTTCATTCAAGTTTGGATGCTATCTAATGCAATGCTTTCATTTCATAGATGACAAGACTGAGACTTGGAGATGTTAACTGACTCACTTAGGGTCACACAGCTAGCACGTGCAGCAGGATTCAAAATGGGGTCTTCGTATCACATTGCCTCTGCTACTCTAGTAGTCGAAAGACATTACTGTAACTCTGAAATCCCTAACACTTGCAATTTAGCAAGTGGTTAGGTTCTAGTCTAGGGGTTTTAACTTTTTTTTTTTTCTCATGTCATGAACACCTTTGGCAATCTGGTGAAGCCTATGGGTC
Source organism: Notamacropus eugenii (assembly GCF_028372415.1). Lineage (NCBI taxonomy): Eukaryota > Metazoa > Chordata > Mammalia > Diprotodontia > Macropodidae > Notamacropus > Notamacropus eugenii. The sequence continues at coordinate 223,440,307 of NC_092876.1, read as the reverse complement.
CCTTCTTAGAATTATGATTTAAAATGCATAAAATGAACAATTATATTGAAATGCAGTTATCAAGATATTTTAGAAACTAACTAGTTTACAGGCACCAGTTTGAGGACCTCTGCGCTCAGCCTACCTGACTTATCCTGACCTCTGCCTCAGAGAAATCCTAGTTTCCTTCAATGGTTCTATCTGTTACACACCATCTTTGCTGATTCTCCCAGCATTCAGTGTTCTCTTTCATTTTGAAAATATTTTGTATAGATTTCAAATTTGTTTACGTGCATAAGTGTTGCAATTTCTGCTCCCTTTGCCTTCAGTACAATGTAAATAGCTTGAGGGCAGGGAATATTTTCTCTTAGCTATTTTGTCATCAGTCCATAGCACAGGGCTTTGCACACAGTGTTGTTCAGTTCTGTAAGACACCTTTGAGCCCATTTTTTTGTTTGTTTTGTTCTGTTTGGGGTTTTTTTTGGCAATGCTTAAGTGGTTTGCCATTTCCTTCTTCAGCTGATTTTACAGAAACTGAGGCAAACAGAGGTTAATTGACTTGCCCAGGGTCACACAGCTAATAAATGTGTGAAGTCAGATTGGAACTCAGGGAGATGAATCTTCCTGACTTCATGCCTATCACTCTATCTATTGAACCTCTACTAGCACCCCTGTGTCCCCTGCACACAGTAGATGGTAAGTAAATATTTGCCAAATTGAATTTATTTACAGAGAAAAAGAAGGCATCTTGTTTGCTACTTTTGGTATAACTCTTTCCCTGTTTTCAGTTGATGCGGTGGGATGATGCAGCATTAGTATGGAGTCTTGCCTTTAGAAATGTTTCACATAAGGAAAATGTTCTTCACAGACATATGTTTGTCATTTACTAAAGCATTTTGACTAATTTGTGTAAATCTTTCCTTAAGAGCCAAGAATTGTACTGAAAAAGCTACTGTAAAATTTGAGGTACTGGAGCATCAGTGATGTTAGGATCAAACCAAAAGAGTCCTGTAGAGAAAGTTATCTGTTTGATGGTAAAAATATACTGAAGTCATGTCTTCTGCTAGTTTTGTTTTATTGAACATTTGGCAAATGTGGGGCACCAGAAGAAACACAGGAATTACTAATAACAGCTAGAGCCCCAAGGGTAGAGTGGATATACTTCCCAAACAGGCGCTAACAGCACAATCCAGACTATGGCAAAACATTACACTTTAGCTATCACATTTGATAAACTTGTTAGTAACTATAATGGTTCAGGGCACACATTTTGAGGGAGATTACAATGCTTTTTGTTTTTTTTCCTAAAATATCCTGGGAATCACATGATCTCCAAGAGGCATGGAGCATATAAACATTCTAAGCCTGACAAAATTTCAATGTCAAGGTTATAGCAGAAGTTTGCGATGTGGTGAAATGAAACTCTTGCCAGAAGGGTACAGTCTCCATGTTCTGTAAAGAGAGGCAGACACAAGAGGAAAGCCCACCCCTGGATTTTCATGTCAAGGCTAGACCATTGACAAAGTACAGTAATGAAGATACAAGTGGAGGAGTGACTTCAACAGTTCACGATACACTGAGTTGAAATTAGTGCTCACCCTACTTGGCGTTACGCTACATGACTGAGATAGTCTTGTTGAACTTAGAAACAGTGAAAGAGAAGTTGACCTTCCCATAATTATGTAGAAGGACTCTGTCCCTTATGTATAGCGTTTCCATTTCAAATCAATTATTGTGATCTACTTGAATTAACTGTAATTTTATAGACTTGTACAAAAACTAGACATACAAATAATTCCTTGAAAAAGCAGTTGAACCTGGCAGTGCTAACACAAATTCTCTATTCATTTGCATATCCTCCCCCTTACCTCAGCTGTCTAAAATGTATTTAGAGATATGACAAAGCCATTTAAAATGAATGGAGTAGACTATGATGGAAGACAAAAGTATCGATAAAATATTTTGAAAAGAGTGGAATAAAGTTTTGAAAAGTAATAACTAGAAAGACAAATAAAATGACAACATATTTCCAAAAAAAAGATGATACATGCATATTGAGTAAAAATGCAAGTTAATGTAAGGAGAAGGTTTAATACTAGAACAGATATCAATTAGAAATAAAGGAAAAGAGTGGATGGAATAGGCCGAACACTTGGTCCAGCCTATCCAGTAATCTGTTGCTAATAGAGACTTTATAGGATGGACTGCTAGAAGAAATTTTCATATGTCGTAATCAATCAACAAATACATATTAAACATTTACTATGTGCAGACATTTTGTCACATATTATTGACACAAAGACAAAAACGAAACAGTCCCTTCCTTCAAAGAAATATAGACCTTAAAGATGAACCATATCCTACAGCTGCCTTTAATACACATTTGTGATTGTGTAATTGTTAGATCTGTATTAATCTTTTTTGAATTCATGTATATTTCTTTCCTGTAGTGCCTTGGGAGAGTATATTTATTCCTTGCTGTGTAAAGTAGTCTTAAACTACTCAACTCCTTAAACTCCTTAAACTCCTTAAACTCCTAAACTCAACTCAGTTTTCAAAAGCTATCCTCATTCTAATATTTTGTAATTTGTTGAATAAGTCAGTCTTCACTTTACCTACACAAGTCATAATTATGATAAATTTCTAAGCCCAAGTCTTTTTTTTCTGCATTCTCCTGGTGGCTTCTCCAACCCTTCCATCATTTTAGTTGCTCTTTTCTAGACTTTACCTAGTTCAGTTGTTGTTGTGTTCATCCTTCCTTTTTGAAGAAGACCATGACATCAGAGAAATGATGACATGACTTGCCCTTGACTTTGTTTTGAGTGAGGGAGGGCTGTGCAGTTCACCAGCCTCACTTCCCCTCCAAAGCCATCTGAATCCAGTGACCAGATATTCATCAGGATGACTGGAGATGACCCAGGATGCAATGGGAGACCTTTGCCTTTTTCAGGCAAAGGACTATTCAAGGACTCACGAGTGAGGTAACTCCTATTCAGTGAATAGGCCTCTTTAAGAAGTGGTCAGGGAATGGCCCTTTTAATGAGCAAAAGAAAAAATGTAAATAAATCAAGCTAGGAGGAAAAGAGCAACAGTAAGTAGTGATAATCACTCTTAAACCAGGAGGGTCCAGAAAACAGCCATTAACTGGAGGTTTGGGCAGGGAGCTATTGTTGTCCAATGTTTGGGCTTTAGAGTGCACTGAGTTTAAGGTTTTGGGCAAGAAAAGAAAGCAAGGAAAGAAAGAAAGAAAGAAAGAAAGAAAGAAAGAAAGAAAGAAAGAAAGAAAGAAAGAAAGAAAGAAAGAAAGAAAGAAAGAAAGAAAGAAAGAAAGAAGGAAGGAAGGAAGGAAGGAAGGAAGGAAGGAAGGAAGGAAGGAAGGAAGGAAGGAAGGAAGGAAGGAAGGAAGGAATCTCACCAGTAAACCCCAAGTAAAGTGAGATATTATGCTTGGTCAGTCATTTTTCAGCTGTGTCTGACTTTTCATGTCCCTATTGGAGGTTTTATTGAAAAAGATAATGGAGAGGTTTGCCATTTCCATCTCCAGTTCATTTTACAGTTGAGCAAACTGAGGCAAATAGGATTAAGTGACTTTCCCAGAGTCATAAAACCAGTAAGTATCTGAAGCAAGATTTCAGTTAAGAAGCCCATGTCTGAAACTCTAACCACTGTCCCCCCTAGCTTCCATTTTTAAAGTGAGATAAACTGGCTTTGAATCCCATCATTGCTACTTAACAGTTGTTTGATCTTGTAGAAATTAGTTACTTTAACTTTCTGTACCTGAGTTCCCTCAACTTTAAAATAAATGGGCTAGATTGGATGATCCTCTAGGGCCTTTTTGACCTCAAAATGCTACCACCTTATCCAAATGGCCTTGAATAAGTAAATCATTTATTCTTTTAGCATCCTAGTTTTGTCATGGGTTAGATTAGGTGCTCTGACATAGGATCATAGTTCTAAAGTGAAAAGGGACTTTAGTGATGTTATATGACTTGCCCAAAGTCAAATAGGTAATAAATGGTCAAGAAGGGATTTGAATCCAGATGGGTCCTCTGACTACTCCAAGACTATTGCTTTTTTTTCTGCTGTACTATGAATCCTACCATTGGATTTCACATAGTACTCTAGTTGTGGCACACTATAATTTTAAAATATTTTTTACACAACTTTATGCTTTAGATTTTAGTAAAGATTTGTGATTATGTAGATGTGAATATTTTCTCAACTGATGTGGTTTACAAGTACTTTACAACTTGGTCATGAGTTTCTATGACCAGATATTCTATAGTCAACCTGGTGATAATACTCTCTGAATTTAACCAAACTGTTCACTGAACAGAGGCATAAAGTCTATTTATCAGCCAATCAATATGTTATAATTAAGCTCTTACTATTGCCACACGTTGTGCAAAGCCTTTTTGTATCCATAAAGCCTGCTAGACCTTTTGCTCCTCTAGCTTAGTCATCAAGAACCAAGAATCATTTCTACACAGCACTGAAGAGGGCTTTTGTGGAGGATAGTTTCACATAGGACCAGAGTGAAGCTTTTAATTTTTTCTCCAATAATCTTTTTGATGCCTAATATTTTCTTGGTCCTTTTTTGGTCACCACAGGACATTGGAAAGATACACTTGATAAACCATAATCTGTATTTTTCTCCCAGGTCTTTTTCCTGATCATGTTTGAGATAGCATAGAAGTCTTTTTTTTTTTTTTTTTTTTAGTGCACACTTTGGATTTTTTTCTGTCCTCAGCAAATGCAACTTACCTGTCATGTTTCTGCCCATTTATCTTATCTCTATCAGCTTGACTCTTCAGTTGATAGAAAAGTTTAGTCATTGAAAACTTGCAGCTTTCTCTTTTCATTCTATTCCATAGTACTTATAAAAATGTTCAATAAAACTGACCCCATCCCAATCCCTTATGAATTCTGTATTTTACATTTCTCCACTTACCCTTTATTTCTTGTTTCTAAGAGTGTTCTCTATCCATGGCAAAATATTATGCCATTCTCCCAGGATGACAAAGGGTTTTACAAAAACCTTCAATGGAGAACCCTGTCAAAGACTCTTTGAAGTTGAAATAGACTACATCCACTGCTCCACCATAGATGGATATTTATTTAAGGCTATTAGACTTGTAATCAGTACTGCTAGGATGGAATTCCACCTCTTCCACTTACAAACTGCATGACCTTGGATAAGTCACAGCCTCTGTAGGGCTTGTTGTTCTCATTTTATCTGTAAAATGACTGAGTTGAACTACATAAACTCTAAGGATTTTTTTTAAAACTCTAACAACTTACAAGTCTATGCTCCACAGAACACACTACTCTGCTCTCTTCTTTCTTGACTGCTCCCGAACAGAGCTCTGCTAGATCACTTAGGCAACGGTTTCTCCTTGTAGAAACCATATTGCTCTCCTCATCATGTGTTAATCAAATGTTTAATGTTCCCTTCCCTTATCAAAGATTTCCCCAGCATGCCTTGTATAGAGGTAAACATTCATTTATCTGATATTTCCCACTTTTAAAATGTATTTAAATATGTAACTGTGGCAATTTTTAGAAGTCTTTGTTGCACACAAAGGTTACATTTACAATTTAGCAGTCCTTTAATGCGCCGATTATTATTAGTATTTTTTGATCATGGCATACTTTGGTCAACAGTTTCGAAATTTCATCTTTGTTTCTTCTTCACTCAAATATGAATGCCATCTAGTTGCAGCACTTTGAATACATTTGCTTTATTGACTTGGCTTATGTGTTGGGCATTATTTTACGCAGCATTTCAAAACCATCCATTTCAGGGGCAATTTGAGAGGAAGAACTATGCTTCTACTATTTTCAGTAAATACTAAAAGATTAACTTTGTCATGTACAACAATTCACATGGGAATGCAAAAAAAAATTATATCAAGCCAAAACCAAGCTCATTCTACTACACTTTTTAAAATAGTGTAATCAAGGAATTTTCTATGAAAAGAGCTTGTTTGTTTTCCAAGGTGGCAACCTGAATAGTCTGAGTTGTATTCTAAACACCTCTAACTTCCCTAATTTCTATCCTTATGATTTATAAAAAAAGATTATTTTTTAAAGTATGGTTTAAAAATATGGATATAATAATGTTTTCTGATTACAAAGCATTCTTCCCAACTGGGGAAAGCCAAAACTTGTACAATGGCTTTTAGTTCTACTTTTCACATTTGAAAATTTAAGATGTTTTGGAACAGTGTTCCTTAAAGTTTACATTTGAAAGTCCTCTTGTGGAAAAAATAAAGCTGAATTTGACTGACTTATACCACAACATTATGGTATTACATAAATATTAAGGGTAAAGTTGGGGAATAAAAAGATTTTACTCAATGCTACTTACTTGAAGGGCTATTGGATCCCTTGACCAATTTTGACACTAGAAGGCACTGAATTAATACAACTAATCCGATTCACTGAATTATTTCATGGGATAATCTTACTTTGAATGTTAACAATTTATGTAAAAACATTTTTAAGATGTTGGTGAGCTGAATTGTTTTAACACAGGACTACATAGTATTGGATCTTCCTTCTAACTCTAGATTCCCTTCACCAATATTCATCATTTTGCTAGCATATTAGAGTATCACCCCTTCAGTGCAGGAGTGGGGTTCTTGACTTGATCTATCTAATTTCTCAAAAACATGTTATGAATTTAAGAAAAAATAATAATCATAATTTACCTGAATTTGAGTTTGAGATTTTCCTCTTTCTACCATAGAATCAGAAAATAAATTTTAATTTAATTGGAGTGGGGGAGACCTAGGCTTTTATATGCAAGATCTTCACAATTTATTCTGTCACCAGGTACACCACAATGCAATTACACCTTTATTAAAAAACGAAATGAAAACCAACAGCATTTAATTTTAATTTCCTCAGATGTTTACCATATTGTCATTTTATACTGCATTACTATGGCTGCCGTGCTAGACTTTCTCTTTCATGCAAACAACAGTACCAAATTGAATTACATAAAAAGAAGCCACACACTGACTCCCAGCAGTATGTTTTGACAAAACACTTTGTCTCCTTAAATGATTTCAGATGCTATAGTCAAAAGCCTTGACTGCAAATAATGGGTTCATAAAACCTATCTTTAAAATTTTACCTGACAGTAATGCCGTGCAAATATCTGTACTTCCAGTTCACCTTCTCCACTTGTTTACATCAGGATTTTAATAGAGTGGCTGTCACAGAGCAACAGCTAAAGGCCACAGTTTGATAAGTTGCTGTAAAAACACATTTTAAAATGAGAATTCCTTTCTTAAATCCAGTCATCATAAAAGGTGATGTTGATGATGGTTAGAAAAATATTGAAGAAACATAGTTTCTTGTAGGACCTTAATAAAATATTCTTGAGGTAGGTTACATTCTAAAGAGGGATGACTTTCAAATTTTATGATTTTTGGAAATGATAAATTAGTGCCTAGAATGATGTTGTGCACACAGTTAGCACTCTACAAAATTCTTCTGCTCTAATGTGTTAGATGTCCACAGGATTTGGAGCTCCTTACAATCTGAATTTTGCTCTGGAATATTTAAGTCGAGTCATTACAAACATGTCTTATTTTCCAATATGTAAAGTCTCTTTCAAAATCAGATGTATATTTGTTATTCTGTATTTACTAATTTCTATGATATGCATATTATTATAGCAATTAAACCATCTTTATCACAAATCCTTACCTGAAAGTCCAAAACAAGTATTTTTATGGTAACTTGGAAGAGCCTAGAAACTGATTTTGCTGCTGTAAGTTGATTTCTTTTAACTGAAATTTTCTTTACCTGGGCTGAAAACTATGATGGTGTAGTAGTCTACAGAAACGTGAGAACCTTCTTGTGGTTTTGTTGGGAATTATTTGTGAGCTGTTAATTTTATTTTCTCTATAGTAAGGCTTTGTGTGGAAATGGGAGGCAGCTAATTTCTGGATTTAAAAAAAATAATTTTAATTTCTAAAATCATTCTGTATAAGCTTATACAGAATTTCCAAGTTTATTTGAATCCCTTATATTTGCTGTTTCTTCTGGTACTATGATATTATGTTATATTTATATGCCACAGTTTGTTCAGGATTTCCCTAATTGATGGGCACTCATATTCATTCAGTCATTATAGTTCTTAAGAAAAAAAGAAAGTGCTGACATATATATATATATATGTATACATATATACACACACACACACACACACATATATATATGCACACACATATATATGTATATACACTCGTATGTATAAATAAGTATGTGAGTATATGTGTATGTGAGTGTGTGTGTGTGTATGTAATACATATACATTATATTTTATATAAGAATCTTTTCTTCTGACTTTGATTTCCTGGTATGTATGTCTGGTAGTGAGATCACTAGGTCAAAGGGTATATACAGTTAAATGAGTTTCCAAATATGATTCCAAATTATTTTTCAGAGCAATTAGACCAATTCATAGTACCAACAATGTACTATCTAACATTTTATCTTTCTAAGAGACCTTTCAACACTGATTATTTTTCTGATTGGGTATGACATGATACTTTAAAGTTACTGTAGATTTTTATTATTACTAGTGATTTGGAGCATTCTTTGCTATGGTTGTTGATAGGCTGCATTTATTTTTTTGTTTTAAAACTATTTATATCGTTTCTCCACTTACTTACTGAGGAATAGCTCTTATTCTTAGATACTTGTATCAATTCCCTATCTATATTTGACATCAGACTTTCATCAGAGGCATTTTCCCCACTCAACAGCTTTATTCCATTTCTAGTTATCCTGATTTTTGTGCAGTCTTTTAATTTAATTTAATTTAAATTGTCTATTTTTATAATTAGCTTTATCTTTTTGTTAAGAATTTTTCTCCTAACCATTGTTGTGCAAAGTATCTCCTTTTTTCTCTATTTAAAAAAATGATAAAATCTTTTATTTTAGGTCATGTGTTCAATTGTAGCTTATTATGTTATATTGCTGAAAATAATGGTCTAACCCAGGAGTGGGGAACCTGCATGCTTGAAGCCACATGTGACCCTTTAGGTCCTCAAGTACAGCTCTTTGACTGAGTCTAAACTTCACATAACAAATTCCCTTAATAAAAGGATTTGTTCTATAAAACTTGTATTCAGTCAAAAGGCTGTACCCAAGGACATAAAAAGCCACATATGGCCTCAAGGCCCACAGGCTCCTCACCCCTGGTCTAACCTTATTTCAGATGGCCAGTTTCACCTTTTGTATCATGTTAGGAATGATTTTAATATCTCAGATAGTTTCTCCTAGAGAAACTATGTAATTGCTCTTGACATCTCAAATTTAACTTTAGGGTTCTTTGAAAAACATCTAAATTTTTGAAATAATATTTTACATTTTATACAATCCACATTTCTGAATCTATCTGTCCCTTCCCTAATTTGGTGAACCATTTTTAAAAAATCAAATAATAATAATAAAATAAAAGAAAGAGGAAACAAAACAGTTGAACAAACTAATTAATACATCCCTTTTGTGTGACACTATTCCATTCGTAGTGTTTCATCATTGCAAAGAATCAAGGAGGTGTTCCTCAACTGATCTCTTAGGCCATTCAGTTTTAATTTGAACAGTTTTTTAAATTTTAGTTCCAACATCTGGTTGAACTGACTTATCCATGAAAGAACAGTAGTTGGATTAACATCATTTACCTTTTAAGAACATATTTTTCTGTTGATTTTGTATGTCTACAAGTCATGAAATATCAGCCTCCAAAAAATGGAGGTTGAAGCTCAAGCAAAGGGCAAAAGGGAGACTCTTGGGGGCCATGAGCAGTCTGCAACATGACAAATGAGGAATTGGACAGAAAAAGTATTGTAAAGACAGTATCAGAAAAAAATACGTGACTGGAAAAAATGAACTGTTCACATAATAAACATGAAAGGTAACTGATAGAAAGTTCACGTAACCACCCAAAATCAAGAGATATAGACAAAGCCATGTAGGGAAAATCTCCTAGAATAGGTTGATAAGAAAACATGGACCAAGGATTAGTGAGGACCAGCAGGCACTGTTGAGCTGCTTTCAGCGTCTTTGGAAGGAATAATAGTATTGATGAGATCAAAGATCTCATTATCTCTTCTCTACTAGGCAGTGGAGTTACTCATACAACATGCATTTGAAAATGCTAAGAAGGGATCCTAGATTCTTACCAACTGTACTATTTTTAAAATTCTGCTTATGTCATACTCTACTTTTCCTTCTATATCCACTTTTTCCTCCAGTTCTCTATTTTTCTAAATAAAACCATGTCCTGAAAATCTTCCAAGAAATGTGTCAAATTGAGACTTAGTGTTAAATGACATATTCTTTAGTAATTCCATTTTAGATAAATCAGAATTCCCTCTACTCTTTCCTGACAACTTTTATAGACTAGAATCATTGTTTTTTTATCCACTTTTATTTTGAATGAATCAAATTTTCTGTATTGTATCCTAGTATCCATTTTATTTTATCTATGCTTATAATTTTAAAATGTGAAGGAAATTGGATTTGAATGTGAAATGAGACAGTATTGAAAGCATTATGGTATCCTTATTAAGGATACATAGTGCTGTAGCAGGGATGTCAGTCCACAGAATCAGTTTATTAATATCATTTGAGAATAGAGTCTGAATTGTTTTCCTCAGATCACTAAAACAGACATCAGTGAGTCAACATATTCAGCTCCTTTATCTTCAGATTGAAATGGAAGAAAAAATTCCCCCAGAATGTCTTTTGGCATAATCTGTACATAAATTTTTCTCCACAAAAATATAACACCCGAAGCAGAAGAAAAACGTTAAGCTCTCAACCACTAATTTTGCTAGGAGGGTATACAAATATAGGGGTCCACAAACCAACATATGTATAGGTAGGCAAGCAAGGCAAGCAATACACATTTATTAAGCACTTAATGTATGCCGGGTACTGTGCTAAATTCTAGAGATACAAAGTTAAGCAAAAAGAAAGTAGTGCCTACTCTTAAGGAACTTAGATTATACTGGAGAAAAATAACACATAAAAGGAAGGTGAAAAGCAGAGGTTTGGAATAGGGTTGGGGGAAGGTACTTGCACAGAGCATGATGGCAAAATTAAGTCCATAGTGAAAAGTATAGCTGGGAGAAGAGTGAAGCATGGATGGTCTAGACCCATCCCCCAAATGGAAACCCTGGAGGGAATTTACCAGTAGGCCAATGGGGGCCAGTATAAAGGAAGAATGTTTCAGGACAAGAAAGCCCCAGTGCTGAGGGAAGTTGCTGAGTTAAGAAAGCATTTGAATCAGGGTGGCAAAGTCCGGGGAGAGTCAGAAGCATATTGTGGAAGGAAAACAAACTTTCTCCAGACAATAGCTATTTGGTCTATCTTAGTGAAGGTGTAGTGCTCAGGTACCCATCCACTTTTGAAGTATCCCAGTGTACGAAATGACTCCTAGTACATTTAATCACTTTGAAAAACAAAGAAGTGACACATTAAACCAAGTAATCATTGTGTAACCAAGACTCTACACTCACTCTTTAAACTAGATCTCACAAAGGAGAGTTGAGTCCTGGACTATCCCTCCTCTCAGAATTCTAGGGGTAACCCTGAGGGGTTGAAGTGGCTTTCTGGTACTATAAATCACAAACCCTCAGATATTCCCCATTCCTCATTGATTATTGATTGATATCAATTACAATTAATTGCAGAGGAGGCTAGATGGCATCACGGGTAGAGTGCTATATTTGAAATAAGGAAGACTGGAGTTCAGATCTGACCTTAGACACTTACCAGCTGAATGAATGGCCCTGGGTCAATCACTTAACTTCTGTTTGCTTCAGTTTTCTCATGTGTAAAATTGGGATAATAATAGCACTTACCTTTCAGGGTTGTTGTCAGAATAAAAGGAGATAGATAATATTTCAAAAGTGCTTTGTAAGCCTTAAAGCATGATACAAGTGCTAGCTGTCAGTATTATTATGAATCAAAATACTTCCAGTTAACTATATTTCTTAATGTGTTACTAAAAAGAATAGTTGGTATTAAAAAAAATTAATAAGCTCCCCAATAGTTTTTCATATACTCTTCCACAAACAAATAGGAGTCCAGGTGGAAATGGGCTCACTTTAAAGAGCTCCTGTATGAAAGGCACAAAGACACAGCTCCCAAACAGTTCCCTTTGAGGAGAATTTCCCCTTAGATATAATTGCCTCCTGATCTTCTCATAAAGTCCTGAAGCTGCCTTGATTTGGTGTGTCTGCTTTATTCTAGGCTCTAAATGCAAATGCTAACTTCAGCCACTGAGGTTCCAGTAACATTTTTAGGATGCCAATGAAAAGCTGAAAGCTTTTTACTTTTCAAAGTTTACAAGTCAAGGTGGGGAAACCCTAATCCCAAGCTATTCTTTCACAGGGGCTTGGCTGAAGTCACTAGGCTGGCCTCCTACTGGAATATTTAATTCCAAACTAGCTTATTATTTTAAAATAAGCCTTCAGGGCATGAAAGATTCTCTTCAATGAAGAGAATGTGTGGTATTATTTATTTTCATTTAATAACTTGAAAGTATTTCATTCCTCTGTTGATTGATTGTTTATTTCTTATTTATGCCTTTAATTTCAAGGGGCAGCTAGGTGGCTCAGTATATAGAGTACAGATCCTAGCTTCAGGAGGACTGAATTCAAATCTGGCCTCAGACACTTATTAACTGGGTGATCCTGGACAAATAACTCAATTTCTGTTTGTCTTAATTCACTGGAGAAGGAAATGGCAACCTACTCTGGTATCTTTGCAAAGGAAACTCCAAGGACAGTATTGGCATGCTGTGGTCCATGGGATCATGAAGAGTCAGACACAATTGAACAACTGAACAACATCTTTTAATTGATTTCTTGATTCAACAGAGATAGCCAGACCTTGGTTCTGCCTACTTCATACCTCAAATTGATTTATTTAATTAAAAAGTCTAGGCTCTCCATAGTTACAGGGGTAGGGGTATAGAACACATCTGTTAAAATAGGGCCACCAATTTTGATCCAGAAGGGGTTAAACTCTAAGATACTTTCAAGTTCCATTGAATCCAACCTTATTGTGTGGCTCAGAGACCACCAACAGAGACTTTTCAATGTAGAAGCAAAGCAGCAAGATTTTATTATGATCTGATCTCGCGAGAAAGGGCATCTCCTCTCTGATAAGTAATTGGGAGAGTGAGGCACTTACAAAAGGCAAGAACAAAGATTATATAGTCCTAGAGCAGAAATTCCCCACCCTCTCTGCTGGCTGTTACTCCCATTGGCTGGGAGGCAGGCTCACAATCTAAACGTGGCAATTTACCTTAGAAATAAAGAGCAAAGAAGTAGTAGAACAACCAATGTAAAGCTAACACAACACTCATAACCTTATTTGCCATGCAGTATTCTGAAGTGGCACTCCAACAGGGTGGGTTAAGTTTCAAGTTTCTTCAAGGTCACATAATTTCTGGGAGATAGAAACTTAGGCCTAACTACCTACTAGAAGCCTACTGTCAAGTACTGAGAAGTCTTCACTGACTCGTTTTCACTCAATCCCTCCTCTTTTTTTATCCTTCTGAAGACTTCTCACACCACTGTTGGTACATATCCTCTGCTGTTTTATCTTCATCTAGTTCATCAGGACTGGGCCTTTCTTGATCTACTGGCACCCAGCCCTGCTTCTGAAGTACCATCAATCATACTGATCCCTCAGCTTTGTCTTCTAATCTGATCATTTTGGACAGGGCATCCTAGGCAACTCTAGTCATTAACCATATCATGCAAGGGAGGCAGACAGGGAGTAGGATGACTCCATTGATTGCTATTAGCAGGAACCAAAGTATTTGCTTCCACCAACTCCCCCCCCCCCTTTTTTTCTGTTTCCACACCTAAATCCAATCAATAAATACCTCACATTCTTTCCCCTATGAATTCTTCCCTTCATCTATCCCCCTTTATATAAATATGGAAAGGCAGCAAAGTTGACCAACACATCGACAAATTACAAGGGGGTAGTCCCCTTGTTAAAGTGCAGATACAGAGATTCAAAATACAAAGGTAGATCAGTGAATTATTCATTCAGAGGTCCCATCCCATATAGCAGTCTGGGGAGGAACATCATCTGATGCAGTTTTCTGGGCTGGATATTCCTTCAGGCCATCTTTAGCACAGTATCTCTGCATCTTCTTCCCTTTATCTTCTTGTAGAAATCCAGATGTCCACTCTCCTACAAAACTGACCTTAATGCCATTTTAGATGACCATTCCTAATCTTACAGAATCAAAACTGGAACTTTGGCCAATTGTCGTGTTTAAGAAATTCACATTAGAATCCAGTTTTTTATATTTTACATTCCCTCATCAGGAAGATGAGATTTCACTAAGGAGTCAGTAACAGGCTCCAGTACTTAAATAAATACAATAAATGATCATTTTTAACACAGTACATAAAACATCAAAAACAATTCCAACTTCTGGTCATGTGATGCTTCTTTTAAGGAATTTACAATATAGACTACAAACCACTTTTCTTTTAACATTAATCAACTGAGACAAAATAATAATAACTATATACACTAACCTCACAAGCCTCACTCTCCTGATTACTTATCAGAAAAGAGATGCCCTTTCTCGCGAGATCAGATCGTAGTAAAATCTTGCTGCTTTGCTTCTACCTTGAAAAGTCTCTGATTTTTATTTGAGTCGGTGGTCTCTGACCCTCACATTATGTTATAGATAAGGAAAGTGAAGCCTAGAAACCTCCATTTAAAGAGAAGGCATTCTGGCCAGGCATCTCTTCTTTCCCCCTTGGGCTTTTCCTTGGACTTCTACATTCTGTACCTTTTCAGGGTACCTTCCCTCCTCTGCCTTCTTTCAACTTTCTTTTCTATGTTGTTTTCCCCTAATAGAGTATAAACTCCTGGGAGCATGGATTGTGTTTCTTCTTTGTTTTTTCCTAGCACTTAGCACAGTGCCTGGCACGTAGTAGATACTTTATAAATGTTTATTAACTGACTCAGTTTCTTTTCCTTGTCTTATTGCTGAAGATAATAGTTTAGAACAACATCCAAGAGTAGTGATTATTACAGATATCCTTGTTTTTCCTCTCATCTCACTGGAAAAGACTCTAGAATTTCTTCTTTTCATATAATGCTAGTTCTATTATTTTTCATATTAAGGAATGTTCCATTTATTCCTGTGCTTTTTAACATTTTTGGCATAAAGAAGTATTGTATTCTATCAAGCACTTTTGCATCTTTAGATATATTATGATTTTAAAATTACTTTTGTTATTAATATGAGCTATTGAGATGCAGTATGGAATAAGAGCTAGAGAAGTGTTCTTAGAGCCAGATGACCTGAGCTCTGTTCCTGTCTCTTAGCACATACAGTCTGTGGCATTCTGAGTAAGTCACTTTATTTATTTCTTAAATTTGGTCAATCTGGCAGATTCAAGGTTTAAGACACAAAGCCCTATGGAAAATATAATATAATTAAAATAACTTTCCTTGGTAAGTGATTTTTAAAAGTTAAAAGAACACAAAATTAAAATGAAATACTACTCATGGCCCTCCTTTAGAATCATCAGAAGCTGATACATACATGAATTCTGAGGATGAAATTCAAGGAAAAAAAAGAGTTCTCACCCTCAAGGAGCTTATATTCTAATAGTAAAAGACAACACATGAAGGGAGGTGGAAGGGGATAAGGGGAGAGAAGAACTGGTTTTTAGGTAAGATCATCTTGAGGAGGCAAGGTTACTTGCAAGGAGGTGAAGTCCAGAGAATAAGTAAGATGGGAGTAAAACAAGCATGACTCAGACCCTTTCATTAAATTATTTAAAATAAGGACAAACCTCTTAAGCTGTGATAGTGGAAGATGGCCAGTGTAATCAATTTGCCAGTTATAGCCAGCTTGAGAATCACATGGGATCTTACCATTCTGATCTTTCAATGCTCAAACTGACCAAAAGGAACATCACTGAATAGAAGTCACTGCATCATCCTTAGTTAAGGGGATTGTGCAGGCCTGACTCAGATCATTACCCATTTAGTTTAGGTTCTGTGTTAGAATGAAATAAGACATTTGGAGGTCACAACGATTAAGAGATGAGAAGGGAAAATAAAATTTATTAAGTGTTTATGTTCTGTCAGACTAAACACTTTGCAAATATAAACTCATTTTATCCTCACAACATTCCTAGGAGGTAGCTGTTATTAATATTCTCATTTTACAGTTCAGGAAACGGAGAACAAAAGAGATTAAGTTACTCGTTCAGGGTCACACATCTAGTATGTGTCTGAGACTGGAGTTGGACTCAGGTCTCCCTGACCCCACGCCAGGCTGTACCACTGTGCCATTGTGCCACCTCTCTACTCTTATGTATTTTGTAGTTGAATAAAAATATAAGGAGATAAGTTCAGTGAAAACATATTTAGTACAACTCCACTAGTAGACAGATCCACAGGGATGATATGTGTTTCATCCTATTCCCACATGATTTTGAACTCCTTGGGCAGATCGCTGTAATTTGAAATCTTTCATTCTATATAGTTTATAGTGACATATATTTATAATGTTCTTATGCTTTATAATTTAATATTATGCTTTATAAATTAATATTATGTTTGGGTGATTGTGTGTAACAGTTCAGTCTGTGATAACAGTCTTTTTGCAGCAGTTTTTTGGTTGAGCTCTCCAAGACATTTTAATGTCTGTATTTGTAGTGTGAGTTTTTGTCATCTGTGAACTCATGGAATATATCAAGCTTCTGATGGATAATCCTATTCATAGTTAATATAAGTCATGTCTTTCTGGATATTTGGTGGGTGCTAAAATTTTACAGCCTGCAATGATGTTACACAATCTTAATTTCTTTACATAATTTACAAATTATCACTAAGTTGAGATTTCATAAGGAAACCCCTTCTCTAGTTTTTGATGGTGCTGCCCTGGTCTTGAATCGCTACCCTTAAACCTCTTCATTTCTAAAAAGAAATACACATGACTCAGCCTTTTGTTCAAAGGTTCTTTACTGATATAATGTTGGCGGAGTTCACGAGACTATCATTTGCATAGTCTTTTGATGGAGTCATTTTATGGGCTCCAATTAAGAGGTAAAACACCTTTCATTACATTTTGACAAAACCAATGGCTTATTGAAGTGATGTCTACTTTAGTCCAAAAAATTTCTATAGGTTTTTGCTCTGTTTACCATATTGTCTAAGGAGATCTATCAATCACTCTTTTTCACTCTTGATGTAGAAGTGTTCATTTTTTAAATATTATTTTAGGATGATGGAAATGTTTTGCAACATTTTATGGACTTTTGTTTGAATACTTTCCAAATGTATAACAGCCCTTTTTACATTTCCACAGGTACACATTAAGACTAGCATTGGATTAGGTATTATTGCTTTAAACATGTTCTTCCCATTCAACTTTCATTTTGGAAAGCCAGAAATCCTATGATATTCAGTCACAGCATTCTTCTTCATATTTTTATGCTTAGTGTGTCTTTGCTGAAGAGGCTGATAGGTCTGTAGGTGTCACCTTCTTGCATTTCCTCAGTGTGAACTTTGGTTTCAATATCGTAGCCAAAAATCTCTAGCTTTCTTTGGTGTATATCCGGAATTTTTACAGTGTTTGAGTGCAAGCAACAATTTGCTATCTTGGAAGAAAGATCGATGATGCTGCTGCAGACAACGACAGTGAGGATGTTTCTGGTGATGGTGATTTTGAAAGTTCAGGCATCCAGTATTCTTTTCAGCAAAATTGAAATGTCCAGGAATCTTTGTTTTACATGTATTTTTCAGACCTTTCTTAGTCAGAAAGACATTAAATTATAGGACTTCAGCGTCTACAGCTTCAATCTTCCATTTATGTCTGGAACACTTCACTCTTTGTCCTCTTAACTCTGCTGATTTGCCTTTGTAAATGGGCAAAATTGTGTATTGATTAGACAGCGTGAAATGTTATAAAACATAGCTATTTTGGGTGGCAACATTTTGACCTTAACATCTACTGACTAATAATTTGTGTGGTTCCAATTACTATTCTTTCCATTTAGGCAGCTGACACATATGTTTCAAGGTGTTTAGAAAGTTAATCAGGAAACTGAATAATGATTTTTAAGGTCAAATATGTGTCCATTTGGGCTTATTTTATTATCAGCTCTCAGATGAACACTCCAAGGTTTACTCAGCTATTTACCTATTTATTAAACCATATGATCATAACACAAATGACTTATTCATGAAAATATTCTTGGGGATAAGTAAGCAAAATACAATGAAGTTTACATCTAATTATACATATCTCTGTCCTAATTCTTAATCACAGTACTGTATGCTATCATCACTTTGCTGACAACTATCTGCTTAGATGTCAGTCGCTCCTTCCACTCAGCCTAGGTGAAATTAAAATATTGACAGAAATAATTTTTGCATGGAAAGTGGAAAAGCTAATAGGGGTGCTGGAATAAGATTGGTTTTTTGCATTTATTGCCCCTGACAATACTCTTGACAATTTTTAGTTTGCTTCCTTAACACTGCAGAAAGATGTGAAAATAAAATAGGAAGCAAAGGTTCAGGGAGAGTGTATACTTCATTTCTTCTGGCAGTCCTAAATTTTTCCTGGAGACTTGAGAAATCCCCCTCACTGAGTAACATGCTTTAGTAGAGTATGTGGTTATGAGAATAACTATCCAGAACTTGTATTAGAAGAGAAAGCATGTCTTGCTATAAAATAAGTACATGGCAAAATATAAGGGAACATGTATTTTTTGGGGAAAAATGTAAGCAGCTAAAAACATGGAAATAACATATTCCACTTAAAGGTATGTTTGGAAATCCTTGGACTATCTCTGTATTCTACATCAAAGACTAATTTTTTTTCATGATCATGTATCTGAACTTCTTGACCTGAAAAGAAAATGGGGACATAAGATAAATAAAGTTTGGAAATTTCTTCAAGTTTCATGCTATTAAATTACAGACATATTTTGTACCTGTGAAGGCTGTATAAGACATAAAGAATTTGGGATATTTATTCCTTAATGTTTAAGGGAATATGTGTGGAGAGGTTGAGGGTTTGAGATGGGATGGTGGCAGGGCTGGAGAGATTCAGGAGCAGAATAAGAGAAGAAGGGAGATCTACCTATAATTTTAAAGGAATTTTAATAGATTTTGTTCATATTGTTTGATTAGGAGTACTTGACATGTGGTAGGCACTTAAATGCTAGTTGACTAGGGATAAGAGTTTCTGTTTGGATAGGAGGTAAAGGGGCTGCTGTTCTGCCATTTTGAATTTTACTTGTGTAGTTGTCAAGTAATTAAGATTGAAGTTGGAAGGATCCTAAAGGGTAGAGTTAGTATTAGAACCAGAGAGAGAAGAAAACATATACAAGAATGAAAGAATAAAGAGGAAGCAAAATTGAATAAACTGAGATAAGAACCAAAGGGCTGCCTGTTTGTAGTTTAGAGTTGCAGCTTCACAAACCCATCCTAGAAAGTTTTGAAGGGTCAACACATGGGGCAGGATAGGGGTGGTGGGATGCCCTGCTTTGGTTATTGGGATAACCATTTATAATAGTTCTATAGCCTATAGAATTTTAATGCTAAAAGAGATTTTATGTAACCAAACCCAACTCTTTCATTTTGTAAATGAGAAATTGAATTCCAGAAAGTTTAAAAGTCTCGTCCTATCCATCCAGTGAAGGAGATGTTCTGACCTAGTCTAGTTTTCATCCTCTTTTGATCACAGCTTTATTATTCCAAGAAGGAGGGAACAAAACAAATTTAGCTTCTTTGTACTTTCTTCAACCAAAATTATGTCACTTGTTCCTTATTTTCCTGCTCAGCTGACCCTAGCTTTTTTTCTTTCATAGTTTGTTTTTTTTTTTTTTTGTTGTTGTTCCATCAAAATATCTCTAGGTGACAAGAACTGGCTTCTATTCACGCTACTGGTGGAGTGAGCATGGAGGTGGCTTGGGGAAATCTTACCTCAAGTAATTTCTTGTTTTGTGTCTGTTAAAGCTTCCATTCAGGATTTTTAGGGTGGGACATACTAAGCCAGTGTGACTTGATTTCATATGAATGGATGCTGAAGTAGGGCTTAGGGAAGGAATAACCTAGAGTTTTTGAGAGAAGTTGTCTGGAAATGGGAATGACTGTATGACTGGACTATTATCTCCTAGGACTTGGCAGGTCAGTCATCTGACAGCCAATCTTTTAATAAAGCATCCTGGACCAATGACATCTCTTGAGGCATCAAAAATAGACCTAGAAATTGATTTCTAGAAATAGAAATCAGAACCACTTAGAAATCAGGAGTGATTGAGAAATGGATGAATAACTATAGTTTGGGCCCTGCTAGCATCTTTAAACACTGAGAAATTTTGGAGGGGCTTATGGAAACAAAAATCTGAATTTGAAATGATATCACTTAATATAGGTCATGTGAGGATAGATAAAAGGATGGGGAATGCTTCACTTACAGAAGGTGGAACGTATGGAGTTATATGATAGCTGTCTTCATGATTTTAAAGGATTTTCAAGTGGAAAATGGACTAGACTTCTTTTGCTTACTGCAAAAGGTAGAACAAGACCAACTCATGTGAAGTGAAGAGAGACAGATTTTGTTTTAATATAAGGAAAAAGAAACCCAATAATTTCTTAACAAATAGAGCTATCTAAAAGTAAAATGGCCTAATTTAGAAGTCAGGGAGATATTAGTCGGAAGTGCCCTAACTGTAGCATCAGAAGGGTTGAGTTTAAATTCTATTTCTGACATGTATTACCTGAAGTGAGCTTAGGGAGTTCATTTAAATTTCCTAAGCCTCAGTTTCCTCATATTTATAGCAAGCAGTCTGGATGAAATGGCCTCAAAGGTGCCTTATGTCTCTATATCTCTAGATCAATTGTGTCACCACTCTCTTCTCTCCTACCCCCCTGGTTGTCTTTAAGCAAAGACTAAATGACAATGTTGAGCCTGTTGCAGATGTCATTACTCTTCAGGTGTGTGTTGGAATCACTCTTATTTGGAGTCTCTGACAATTCTGATATTGTTTATTTTGACTCTTACTTGACTCTGCTGTAATAGAGTCAGAAAATTATTTGTTACAAAGTAAAAGGATTTTTTTCTTATGATCATAAAGTTTTAAACTGGAAAATATTCGATATTATTTAGAACCACAGTTTTCAGATGAAAAAGCTGAATTCTGGAGTGGTTTAATTTATAGAATTGAGAGCATGACGGTACCTTAGAACTCAGCTGCTCTAACCCCCTCATTTTTGGATGAGAAAGCAGTTAAACAGCTTCTAATGGAATGAAGTTGGTTAATGACAGGATTAATGTCATTAATTAAGTTGGTTAATGACAGGATTTAAACAGGAAGCTAATTAGTGACAGGATTAGAACCCAGAGCTTCTGACCCCAAAGCTAGGACTTTGCAAGGTAAGTTTTAAATTATTATTTGAGAGAAATGCCTATAAGAACACCAAATGCTCATAAATCCAATAGAACTTTTAGGGTGTTTGGAAAGGTTTAATTCATTTCCCATCTATGCAAATTAAGACCGGTATTATTTTTTTTTTTCAAAAGACTTTCCTTTGGTGTCATTACCATTTTTCGAAGTTTGGATGTAAACATTTTACTGAGTTTTAATTTGTATTTGATTGACAAGACAAGTAGACTTGAAAATGATCCTTCGTGATTTTCTTGTGGTAGGCTACATAAAATTAACATCTCAATGTTCTGTAAAACTTTGAAGTTTTTACCAAGCACTTCCTTCACAATAGTACTGTGGTTCTGTTACAAGTGGGGACACTGTGACTGAGTAAGAGTGATATATCTGACTTGTCTAAAGACACCCAGGGCTAGTAGACAGTGGAGTCAGGGTTTAGGTGATATGCTCTACTCCAAGTCTTAGTGTGCTCTCTTCTACACTATGTTGTTTCCTTAGTTAAAATTTTCTAGACAATGGAGAAAAAAAATAAACTGAAGTCAGAAAATTTGACTCTGATTTCATCTCTGCTCCTTATGAGCTGTGTAATCTTGTGCAAAACTCTTCATGGAATCATGGAGTCTTAAGAGCTGGCAAGTTCCTAAAGAATCTTTTATTCCTGCCCTTTCTTGAATAATGGTTTCCTCTCTGATATTCTATTCAAGTGTCATCCAGTCTTTGTTTAAATACCTGCAGTGAGGGGGAGCCTATGATCAGCTGAGGCTACCCATTCGCCTTTAGAAGGCTTTGATGTTTAGGAAGTTTATCTTTACATGTAGCATAAATCTGCCTCTGTTCATCTTCCACCCATTGTACCTTGTTTTCCACTCGTGTCAAATAGGTTAATCCCTCTTCCATGTGACAGTTCTTCAGATACTTTAAGACAGCTGACAGCTATGTTATATCTTTTCCAGGTTAAAAATCTCCTATCCTTTCATGCATGATCTGAACACCCTTTGCCATCCTAATTGCTGTATTTTGTATATCAATGATCATCCTAAATCAGTTGTACTTCAGTAAAAAAAGGAAATAATACTGGCTTGGCATGATCTGTTATCAATGAAGCAATGCTAACTCTTTGTGGTAATCACTTATTTTTCTCAGTCCTCACTAACCATCCCTTTAATAATAATACTAATTCTGTCTAATCAAATAGAAGGAATAGGAATCGAATAGAAGTTTCCCTTGTTTATAGTTTTCAGATGCCATTCTCTTCTATTTTTTTAAAAGAGGAATAACATATTCCATCCTTTGGTATTGTAGTGGCTCTCCCCATCTCCACAAATCTGTCATAGACAGTGATTCAGCTATCTTATCTGCTGATTCTTTCAGTACCCTAGAATTTAGTTCATCTAGGTGTGTTGTTTGACCTCACCAAGGGAAGACATGTCTTATTGCTGTCTTGTTACTTCCTTTGAGTATTAACTCCCTTTTAGTCACGTTTCTTCTGTTCTTTCTATTTCAAAGATCATTCTTTTTGGCAGAAATAATGAGAAACCAAGTTAAGAGTTGAACAGCTCTATCTTCTCTCTATCATCAGTAATTATACCATCTACTTCAAGTAGCAGTATTGGTCTTTCTCTAATCTTCCTCTTTTTCACAACATAGCTTTTTAAAAAATCCCATTTTTCTTCTTAGCTTTCCTTACCAAGTCAGTCATAGCTCATTCTGATGATTAGCACTCTTGGTACTAAAACGATGCAGTCATTTTTCATTCATCACTCATTACCCACCCAAGCACTATCCTAAAGCTTCTAGTCTTACAAATCTAGTAATTGGTGAGTATCCTGCACATTGGTGTCTTTAAACATTTCCACTTTTCCTTTCTTATCCACGTTGCTATTCTTAGCATCTTCAAAATTTCAGTCTTGAGGGCTCCCTATCCTTCTTGGACTTATAATTATGCTTTTTGTTCTTGGTATCTTATCCTTTTTTTTCTTTTAACTCTTTGAAATTCACTTTCCCACAACCTATGCTGCATTTCAGGCTATGTCCACCTTCCTACTCTTTCTCTACCTTCAATTTTCATATGCCATAGTTACTTCTTTTTCCAAGGATACCATCATTTTCATTCTAGCTACTAATACCTTCTTTTGGGTAAAAATCAGATTCAAAAGAAGCATTCTCATTTATTCCTTGGTTTTTTGAAATACCAATCAATTAATAACCATCTAGTAAGCACCTACCATATGCCATATGTTTTCTGGGAATAAATACAAAAGTGACACATTCCCTGCCTTCTGTAATTTGTATTCTTTTAGGAGAAATTGTCATTAAGGCAAGTGGAAAAAATAGTTCTACTTTGGGTGAAAATAAAACTTTTTCAGATATCCCAATTCCAGAAGTCCTCCCATTATACTTCCATGACAGGTATATAATCTATTCCCATCTATTCCTTTCTTTCCAAATAGACTGTAGTACTTGCAGATAACCATATTGCTTTTGCTCCTGACTCAATTTATCTTCACTGAAATGCACTTCTTCATGTTTTAGCCTTTTTATTAGTGTATTTACTTACATGTTATATGTTGTTAACACGTAGTACTCTGCTCACTTACCTCTTAGCTGTTATTTTCCTTCTTAATAAGGCATAACTTCTCCAGAGCCATTTTCCAGTCATGAATCTCATCCAACTATATATCTCAGTGATACTGATGGTACGAAATTTTGCTCCTTTCATCAGAACTCCCAGATCAGCTTGCTTGGTACTCGTACTTTGTGCATTTGCTTATAGTCATCCTATGAAGTTAGCTTTATTGCTGGATAATTTATTGCATTTTGTCTGCATATTTTGTCCCCTTTGTCATTCTTCCATAGAGCCACTCATTTTTTTTGCCATGGTGGTTATCTATCTCTATTTTTTTTCTCTTTCTCTATCTGCCTATCTATTAACTATCTCTGTATAGAGAAGGAAGAAGGGAATGACAGAGAAATACAGAGAGAGACAGAGAGGGCACATTTTTTTTCTTTTCCTTTCCTTTTTCAGTATCAAACCATTCTTTTTTTTTTTTTTTTTTTAGTATGGTACTGTAGAAAGAGTGCCATGAGGACTTAGGTTAAAATCCTGCCTCTGATGCTTACTACCTGTGTGACCTGAGTAAGAAAACCTCCTTGAGTCTCATTTTTCTCATCTGTAAAATAAGAGGATTGAACTGTATGGTATTATAGCTCTATATTTATGTTCCTGTGATTATATCTGTAAGACTTTAAGCAAATACACCCTTAAAAGTGTTTTTTAAATGGCCTTCATTTCTGTCACTTTAGGTCTCCATGCCTTGCTTTCTTCATCTGTAAAATGAGGAGGTCGAATGAATTAATGTTTAAAGTCCTTTCCAACTAAAATATTCTACAATTCATTGACAGTGTCTAGATTTATTGCTAATTCAGATTCACTTTTCTTCTATTTTAAGAGCCCCCTAAAATATTTCTCCAAATACCACAAGTCTTTCTAGAAGTACATGTTTACAAACATCTCCTGTTCGAAAGAAAGTTTACCTAGCACTACAGGGAGAATTATGTAAATATTAAGTTTGGCTGAGCAGTGACTAAGGAGAGAAGGAAACATGACCTCCATCTGCAAGCAGTGGTGGGAATGAAAATGATTTCCTGTGGGAACTCAGAAGGTATCACTGTTAAATCATTTGTATACTGTTAAACGAGTTGCGTGCTAGTGGGGCAAGGAGGTCCTGGAACTGTGTTTCCTGGCATCCTCCCCAATTCCATCATTGTCTACAAGTATTTCAAAGGTTGAAAAAATAACAAGGGAAAGACATTGCTTTGATTCAAGGTGATAGAACCAGGAGTAATAAGATAAAACTAGGGAAAAGAAAGTGTAAGTTAAAACAACATGAAAATGTTCATAGCAGGGAGATTTATTACCTTATTAAAGCATCTTCTGAGAGAAGTAACAGTGGAAGTGATATCCCTTTGCATGTTTAAACTCAGACTGAAAAAAATCTCTAGGCAACAGGCATTGAGAATAACCCTAGAGAGGAAGGAAAAGATACTGCGTAGTCTAATTCATGTTTGTATTTCTAATAAATATAATTAACAAGACTAACAGACCTCAACAAGTTAGAAATGCAGGATATGGTTGAATTGATATTTACTTTTATCTCTACTTCCATCTCAGATCCTGATGAAAAAAATTTCAGAAGAAAAAGGTTCCTTTTCCCCTTTGGGTATAAGGTTGAATTCGTAGCTGAAGAACTGATTTAACAAATATTTTTTTGAGGCTAAAGTTTTGGCACTAGATTTGTTTTCAAGGCAATTTCTCAGGAGGCAGTATATGAATTAAAAAAAAAAAAACATTATCATCCAGTGTAGTTTAATAAGTATTTATTGAGTAATGACTATATACCTAGCTCTGTACCTGATTTCTGACTTTTTTTTTCACCTATAAGGTTGCTGGAGGAAGTGACAATCTTTCTCTCTTTCTCTCACTCTCTCATATTCTCTCCTTCTTATCTTCCCTCATCTCCTCTCCCAGAATAATTTTTTACCTTTTGTACATACACTGCAGAAATTTTTTTTTAATGAAGAAAATCCTATTTTTCCTTCTTATGCACCACCCTATTGGGAAAATGAAAGAAAAACAAATACCCCATAATAAACATGCATAGTCAAGGAAAACAAATTCTCCCAAAGGCTGTATTTAAAAAATTATATGTGCCACATTCTTCAGTCTGAATCCATTACCTTTCTGTAAGGAGGTGAATAACATGCTTAATCATTGGTTCTCTGGAATCATGGATGGTCATTACATTGATCAGAGTTATAGTTATAGCTGTTTATATTTAGCCAATGCTAAATATAAACTGTTATTATATAGTTGGTTCTCCTTATTACATTCTTCATTAATTTAAAAAAATCTTTTAAATTGTTAGTTTTTTATAATGTTGATATTGTAACATAACTTGTCCTTCCAGTTCTGCTTATTTCATTCTGCATTTGTCATAGAAGTCTGTCCATGTTCATTTGAATATATATATATATGTATATATATTTGAATATATATTTCCTCATTTCTTGCAGCCTAGTGGTAATTCCATCACATTAATATGCCACAATTTGTTCAGTCACTATCCAACTGACAGACATTTCCTTTTTTTGAATTTTTGTGCCACTGCAAAGGAGCCAACATGAATATTATTTTTTTTGTCCAGATAGGACCTTTTCTTCTTTCTCTGATGTCTTTTGGATATAAACCTAGCTTTGTTATAGCTGGATCAGGGATGTTTAGTATTGTTCAGTAACTTTTTGTGTATATTTCCAAGTTATTTTCCAGAATGCTTGTACCCATTCACAGGTCCATAATTGGTTCATTGATAAGTGTTGCTCTGCAACCTCTCCAAAATTTGTCTTTTTTTTTTTTTTTTGGTAATCTTTGTCAATATGCTAAGTGTGAGGTGGAACCTCAGAATTGATTTAATTTGCGTTTCTCAAATCATTACTAATTTGGAGGATTTGCACTTATACATAGTTTGATTACATAAAGTACAGCAAAATTATCCCAGGGAGAGCATTAGGCTTGATCTAATTGGTCATAGTTAACCATCATAGGCTTTCCAACAGGGGAATGAAATGATGAAAGCACAGATGTAGAAAGATTGTAATGGTCAATGTGTGCAAGAGACATTGAATTGAGAAGGGGGGAATCAGAAATCCTTCTTTTAGAACTGCAAGAGACCTTAAAAATGGTAGAATTAGCAATGTATTAAACGTTTTTGATAGGGATTAGGTACTTAAATTTTATTCAGTGATAGGAATGTGATAGGGTCCATATGGAAACCAACTCTGTTGTCTAAAAACTAATGTTACAAGTTAATTCAATGCACATATATTGTTTTTTTTTCTTTTTTAATTTTTTTTATTGATTTAGAGGGATAGTTCTAGTCTGCTAATGATGGATATCACAGAGTCAGTTATTCAGTCTTAATAGACAGGGAAAACATGAGAGCAGCATTTTTTATCCAGAACTTGTGCAAGCATGCCATCGTGAAACTGGTAAATAATACTGGTGTATTTACACAGGCAACTAAATTTTGCCATGATCTTCCACAAGCCCACACAACTGACAGTGTCAAAGTTCTTGGGCAAATTGACAAATGTTTTCTACAAAATTCTGTTGTGCTCTGGGCATTTCTCCTGGAGTTGCTGGGCAGCAAATACCATGTTGACTATTCCTCAGCCCTGTTGGAAGCCACACTGGCTCTCAGGTATATGACCATGTTCTAGGTGAAGGCTTAGATAATTAAAGAGGACTCTGACAAGAATCTTGCCAGCAGTGGGCAAGAGAAGGACCCCACTGTGGCTGTCACAGAATAAGCTATTTCCATTTCCTTTTCCTTTTTAAAGATGGACGGTGGAGGCATCATTGATCTCTTAGGGGCTAACTTTCTCTTGCCATATAATCCAGAAGATTTCAGTCAGCTTTTGTATGAGCAGTGGGTCCCCTTCCTTTGAGATCTTTGCTGGAATGCAATCAGCTTAATGAATACCATTTATAGCATTTAGAACTTCTTCAGTTAGATGTTTGTCTTGAGAGGGATTAACTTCAACCTGAGGTATATGGTCAATGGTTTCAGCAATGTTCTGTTGAGAACACTATGGACATGTTCAGCTCATCTCTCCAGGATCATGTCCTTACCATAGATCAGTCAGTCTGTCTGTCTATCTATCTGTCTATCTGTCCATCTGTCCATCTGTCCGTCTGTCCGTCTGTCTGTCTATCTATCTATCTATCTATCTATCTATCTATCTATCTATCTATCTATCTATCTATCTATCTATCTATCTATCTATCCATCTGTCCGTCCTTCCATCCATCTCTCTGTCTAACTATCATCAGAACTAATTATGATGCTTCAAAGGTCTATGGTTTATTAATAGCCTTCATGGCATCTGTAGAAGCATTTTGGATCGTTATCAGCATAAAATGGAATCTCATCTGCCTTCTTACTGAGCCAAGAATCGTGCATCTCTCTAAGCTTTGCATGCGCTTTGCTTTTGATGGAGTTAAACACTTTCTTTTTAGAGATGGGATGAACTAACCTGCTGGCAAACCCCCTAGAGTTCTCATTTTTTCACTTAATGGCTTCTGAATTTCCATATCATTTTCAACAAACAAACCTTGATGTTTGTCAGTTTTCTGACCTAGATGAATAAATGCAGTGGTATACATCAAATCTCTGAAAGCTGCCCACTTCTTTTCTGTTTCACTGCTGCCACTGTGTATTGGCTCAGCTTTCCCTCCAAGTCAGCCACAAACTATTCACATATGGAGAAGTACTCTAATCTGTTGACATTGTCTTCTGGTAGTTATCTTGCCTTGGGTCCACCACTTTTGTTGAATGCAAATGTTTAGCTTGGAGAGGATATCTATGATCAGTCCAGCACTCTATGCCACAAATCACTTTCATCACTCTCACTTTTTTAAAATTTACTAATTAATTTATTTTTAGATTTTAACATTCACTTCCATAAATTTTAAATTTTTTCCCTCTCTCCCCAAGATTTCCTGCAATCTAATATATGCTGTATACCTACATTCCTATTAAACATATTTTTACATTAGTTATATTGCATAGAAGAATTAAAACAAATGGGAAAAAGCATGAGAAAGAAAACAAAATCAGACCAAAAGGAAAGTAGTCTGCTTTGTTCTGCATTCTGACTCCACAGTTCTTTCTCTGGATGTGGATGGCACACTCCATCATGAGTCCTTTGGAATTGTCTTAGGTCCCTCCATTGCTGAGAAGGGCTAAGTCCATCAAAATCAGTCATTGCACACTGTGGCTGTTTCTGTGAACAATGTTCTCCTAGTTCTGCTCACTTCACTCAGCATTAATTCATATAAGTCTTTCCAGGATTTTTTGAAGTCTCCCCATTCATTATTTCTTATAATGCAATAGTATTCCATTACATTCATATATCGCAACTTGTTTAGCCATTCCCCAACTGATAGTCATCCCCTTAATTTCCAATTCTTGGCCACCACAAAAAGAGCTGCCATAAATATTTTTGTGCACATGGATCCTTTTCCCACTTTTATGATCTCTTTGGGATACAGTCCTAGAAGTACTAATTACTGGGTCAAAGAGTATGTACATTTTATAGCCCTTTGGGCATAGTTCCAAATTACTCTCTGGAATGGTTGGATCAGCACACAGCCCCACCAACAAAGAGTTAGTGTTCCAACTTGCCCACATCTTCTCCAACATTGATAATTTTCCCATTTTGTCATGTTAGCCAGTCTGATAAGTTCTTACTTTCTTCTTATAATGATACAGTCTTTTAAGTGATGGTGTTTGCTGCGATGGCGCATTCACAAAATTTTAGTGCATTTAGGTAAGCAGAAGCTAGTGTTGCTGATGAGAATATACAAGTATATCATGAGATATACAAATCTTCATTAGAAACTTACCATTATCATTGTTGTTTTTGCCTCCATTCCCCTCAAGGACTTCCTGCTATGTCTAATATATGTGCCTTTATTGTTGTTTAGTCTTGTTCAACTCTTTATGAACCAATTTGTGATTTTCTTGGCAAAGACACTGGAGTGGTTTGCCATTTCCTTTCCAGTTTATTTTCCAGTTGAGGAAACTGAGGTAAACAGGATTTAGTGGCTTCCTCAGGGTCAGGCTGGATTTGAAATTATGCCTTCCTTACTCCAGGCTCTGTACTCTATCCACTGCCCCACCTGGTCTGTACCTAATCTGGTTCTCTTTCAGCACATTGATGATGAGGGTCTCCAGGTATTTCTAAAACTTTTCTTTGACACCATTAGTATTCATCAAGATGAGAACCTAAGTACTGATAATATTGGTATGGCACTTCCCTTCAAGTGGCAACCATGTTGTTATGAGCCTACTGTTTATTCCTTTGGGGAAGCATGCAAGCTTATTGACTAGAATAGATTTCAGTGCAAAATCTATGCCATCCTCATGGTTCTCCTCAGCACAGTTGTCACTCCAGAAGAACGTGTATCCAGCTCCTCCTTCAGTAAGCTGGTTCGTTGCCATCGTTGTTTCACCCAGGACTGCTATTTGGATAAGATATGTTGTTCTCATTGCTCCACTCCTCCCAGGGAAGTGTTCACATGCTTGAGGTAGACATTCTCTAACTCACAATTGGATCTGAGATCTGTTGGTCATCCTCAACCTGTTTTAGCCTGTTTGCCGAGATAGTTTTACCAAGTGTGGCCACTAAGCTTGTTACAACTTCTTGGAGCCACAGGTGAAAGTTGGGTGACAGCTGGACGCCAACTGTAGGTGAGCAGCTCTGAAAAGGATTCAGCCAGCCCTCACATCAGAGTTAGTACTAAGTCTTCCCTGAATATCTCATATACCCAGAAGAACTATTTATCACACTTTGGTTTAGGGGTTCAGAGTGGTATATTAAAAAGAGCAATCAGCGAAGCTTCGGGAAATGTTTGCTCTCTAGTCCTGGCTCTGCTACCAACAAGTTGTGTAGCTTAAAATAGGGACCTTAACTTCTCTGGGCCTCTGGATCTTTATCTGTAAAAAGGAGGACTTTGATCTTTGAGATACCTGTTCTCTTTAATATTATACAATTCCTGACACCAGCTCGGGGTTTGTTACCATAAATCAATGTTCTTTACAACTTAGTAATAAATACCTACTCACCACAATGGCCCTGTGATTTGATAAAATGGACCATTTTATTAACATTTCCTAACTATTAAGAAAGTGTTAGTGGAAACAGTAATATTTTGCAAATATCTTTTAAATCTAATTTTTGGTTATATTATACTATTCACCAGATTAGCCTTTATTTTAGAATATAAATTTATATATCTGTTTTCTTTATGTGTAGGTGATAAGTACATGTGTGGGTTCAAATATTTTGAGATAAACAGATCTTGTTATACCATTTGCCTCACTGCTCAGATCTTGCTCTGACTTTTTCTGTTTTGTTTATAGAATATGAAAAATGATAAGGGAAATGTGAGTAAGAGTGTGTTTCCTTAAAGTAAATAATGTAGTCATTAAGAAATGCATAGCCAACATGACAACAATTTTAAGAAGTATGACATTTGATTTTTGAATGGCACTCAGAATGTTTGATTTTTTTTAATGAGGATGGAACTTAGAAGTAAAATTATACAGTATTCCTTTGACTGTGAAAAACAATACCCTCAATCTTGGAGAAAAATGACTATTATATCTAGGTATGAGGAAGAGAAACCAAGATAGAGGTGGATATAGGGATTAACACTTATCTAGGAAAACTCTGATCATTTTGATCTCATCATACTAATATACCCTGTGTGACTATATTATTCTAAATTAAAAGAAGCAATCTAGTGAAAGGACAAATACCAGAATCCTATGCCATTAAATTTGAGAAGAATTTTCCCAGATTTAGCTTTCTGTGGTGATGTATATTTCAGCAGGTTCACTTCTTCTCTTTGCATCACAGCCAGGATTCTTGTGTAGAAATACAAAGAATCAAAGGCACCTTCACCTCATTATAGTGCATTTGTGTGTGTTTATTTGCACACATACATTTGCTTATTTGTCTATGAGAAAAAACCATCATTACCTTAGTTCCTACTTCAGTTACTCTTGCATTATGGTCAATGTCATATCAAACATGTTTATTAACTATTGACAGTTCTTTACCAATTGTACACTTGATTGTGGTGCTCTCAGTTGGATCTCCCTAGTCATGTTAGCAATGATAATACTAGTAGTATATCTGAAAAACCTTAAAGCAGTGCTTTAACTGAGTCTAGCACTATACCAACATGTCACCTAGTAACAGTAATGTATTTTAAATGGAAGGTTTTCCCAGCTAATTTTTAACATTTATTTTTTTTAATGACTTCTACTCTCCCTCCTTTCCCCTCCCCATTGAGAAAACAAGCAATATGATATTAACTGTGCACGGGAAGTCACGCAAAGCTTATTTCCATCTTTCCATCAAGACTGAGAGGCTAGACCACAGGCTCAGAGAGAGTTCTGCTGAGGTCCAATGGTTTTGTGTTGTGAAACTGGTCTAGTACCTTTGTGGAATTGAAAGGTTGAAAAGGCACTTCCCCAAATGTCTTCCTCTTCAGCCCACCAAATAGTACCTGAAATCCCTACCTCTATGTCACTACTTTGGGTTAAGGAATAAGAATTCCAGTTAAAATGCTAATATTTTATCTGTGATGGATTGGCCGTTAGTAACAGTTAACATACCAAATTAATTAGCTGTTCATATAGTAAAACCCTGAGGGAATGGGTTGAATGGGTTCCATAATAGGTAAATTTTCTTACAAAGATGATTTCTTTCAAAATAGAAGAGGACATGAAGTTGTTTAAAAGAGGAGTAACAAAAACACCTGAAATTTTGTAGCTTATTAAAGCATTTTACACATATGATTTCATTTTATTCTCATAACAATCCTGTGAGGTAGTCACTATAGTACCTATTTGCATTTTCAAGTGAGGAAAATGAGGATCAGAGGGCTTAAAAGACTTCCCTGTGATCATACAGTTTGTTAAATGTAAAAGGTAGAATTCAAATTAAAATCTTTTCTGACTTCAATCTAGTATTCTTTGCACTGAAGCATTCCACCTATCTGGGAAACTGAGGTAGAAGCCATAGAGATATATTCTGAACAATTAGAGGTAGCATAAGGTTATCAGGCAAATAACAATTAAAGAAAGAAAGAAGAGATGCTGAAAGCAGAAAGAAAATGCTTTGCCTAGGTTTGCAGCTGGGAGTAATAAGTATTTGCTCGTTATGTTTGCATGTACCCTCTGTAGAAACTGAATTCTTTGGATTCCTGGAGGAGGCCCTGAGAGCTACTCCTTACGTTGCTGTAGAACCTTCCTTTTCACACAACTTTAGCATATGGGGCCAGCACCTATTTAACTTAAAGTTAGAGGGTTCCAGCATATAATTATCACTAAATAAAGGGCATGGGTAGGGGCATATTAGTTTAAAGATACAGTCCATATGGCTTCAATCAGTAGTCTAATTCTCAGGAAAAAGGCCTAGATCTTTCTAGCTATTGATGGAAGTTAGTGTTGAGTATGCAAAATATCCATTTTATCCTCCACAGAGTGCTTCAAAAGGACTTATACATACATGACATACATAGATGTTATCAAAAACTATTAGGCAAAGAAGACCTTTTTCTTTCTAAATGCAGCATTTTTCTCTGGTGATATTCAGTCAACATTTCCATATAAATATAACTTTATAAGACTATTACCTTTTCAGTTATTCAATACTCATTAATTAAATATCTGCTATGTACCAGCTATTTTACTGGGTGCTAGGGATACTAAGATAAAAAGTGAAATAATTACTGTTCTTAAAGAACCTGTATTATATTGGAAGATTGTGACGTGTTTGTGTGTGTATGTATGTGTGTGTGTGTGTGTGTGTGTATAATATGTATACACACATACCTAATATATACACACACACGCTTTAACAGCTCAAAGTTGCACTCAGAATTTTGGAACTATATAACTATATCTATATATACATGCAGAGAGCAAATTGAGAATAAATACAAGATAGTTAAATGTAAGGTACGTAGGGATGAAGGACACTTTCAACTGGGAGATCAAGAAAGATTTCGTGAACAAGGTATTGGTTGAACTTCACCTAGAAGGAGCCAGAAGTATCCCCGACATAGGGGACAACCAGTGCAAAGATATAGAGATGGGAAATGGAGTGGTATGTGTTAAGAACAGAGAGACGAGTTTGACTGGAATGAAGAGGGTAAAAGGAGAATTAATATACAATGAGGCTGGAAAGATAGAATTGAGTCAGGTTGTAAGAGACTTTAAAAGAGGAACAGAGGAACAGATGATTGAAAAAACATTTTATTTTAGAGGCAATAGGGAGTCACTATAGTTCATTAACTTGGGAGTGCAGATCTGTGTTTAAGGAAAATCACTTCAACAACTGTGTGAAGGATAGATTGGAGGGCAGAGAGACTTGAGATGGGGAGAAAAATTAGGAAGCCATTGTAACAGAAAGATGTGAGTGAGCCTGAACTAAGGTGATAGCTATGTGAATAGAGAAAAGGGATTGGATATGAAAAATGGTATCAAGATAAAAATGGCAACTGATTGGCTACGTGAGATGAAAAGTCAAGGATAACAGTGGATTAAGAATCAGAAAGTGTGGAAGAATGGTAGTGTCCTCAAAAGAAAGAGTAAAGTTCATTAGAACGGAGTGCTTTCTTTTTTGGGGGTGGTGCTTAGGGGTCAGAGATAAGCCAACAATTTAACAAATTAAAAAGCACTCATTTAGTGCCTTCTCTGTGCCAGTAATTGTGGTTCTGAAGATACAAATAAAAAATATAAAAAACATCAAAAACAATAAGAAAAAGTCTCTGTCCTCAAGGGACTCATAATGAGTTGCATTAATAATGATTTCAGTTGCATCCGTACACTGACTGGGTACTGGATCTTTTACTGTGGTTCCAGGAGAATGGAGCAGAGGCAAATATTTGCTCTTGTATGTCTTCAGTTTCATGTCAAAGCCTTTCTTGTTTCCTCTCCACCCCCACCCCTTCAAGGAGCTTTTCTCCTGTATACAGCTTAATCCTTGGCTATGATCTGATGTATCTGAAGTACACAGACATGGTTATTTTGAGAAATAAGACAATCAAAAATTTATTTTAAAGGTACCTGGTCTCATTTCCCCATTGCCAAGGTTTAGGAGTAAAATATGTGAGAAAGTTGGATTGACTACCCAGGCTGTGAAAAAGATTGAGGCAAAGTTTAAAATTTTCCATTCACCACCCTTCCGTAATATAGGTAGATGAAAATGCCAAAATAAGCACGAATTTCATTTTAATTAACTTTCTAAGATTTGTCTACCACTTAGGTGCCCCCTCCTACCCCTATCCTTTATTTTGTTCATTTTAGGGCCATAAATATTATTAATCCACAGAGATTTCTTTCTGCTTCCTTTAGTTAATTAAAGACACTCTAGAATTTATCTTATGCTACCACCAGGAGGGCACAAAAAGTGAAATATTATATTACTAGATGGTCCATTCATTAGCATAAAATAATCAGCAGAATTGTATATTGGAGTTTCAACTACCTCTGTCCTTTTTTTTTCCTTTAGGAAGCCATAGCAGCCAACAGAAGAAAGTAGAAAGAGAGAAAAGTGAAACAGATTTTCCTAAGGTATAGAATATAAAGTATAAAGAGAGAAAAATGAAACAGATTTTTCCTAAGGAGGTAGACAAAAAAAAGGAATATATGAGTTAAACTTGCTTAGAGATACTTCTAATGAGAAGCTAACATGGGAATAAACTGTGATAATTCCTTGCCTGACTGCAATTAAAGATAAAATAGTCATAAATGCCTTCATTGAATTATGCTACATGGCTCAGTAGGAAGAAGGGGGGAAATGGTTGTCAAAAATCTAAAATGATATTTCTATAGATACATATGTTTTACCCTAAATTAATAGTTTTATTACAAAAAGACACTGTGATGTAAACTGCATGTATCATTCACTTACAGCATTTTATACCAAACGATGCAGAACCCAGTGCTGGACAGCTCTACTATTTATATCTCTCTAAGGGAAACTCATCCTGCCCTCTTTTTCCACCCTCAGTGTTTTTCTTCCTTCAGGGAGAGATACTGCATCAGTGTTTCATTCCTCCTCTGGGTGGACTTAAAGGCCAGACACATTGATTATTAATCATTATATTGGGGTGTCTCTTCTCTCTTGACCAATGACACAGTCTTCAGTGCATGATAGGTATACTGTAAGTGACATCTGTACTGAAAAAAATCAGGTTATAGCGTATGGATCTGCACTAATAAAAAAAGCCATCTTTCAAATCCTCCTTCTGAAAGTCTTCCTAAGAAGACCACCGTGTTACAAATGCATGGGCACTGAGCCATAAATCCAGAAACAGAGACATATCTAAAAGCCCCATTTTGGACATTCTTTACTTAGACTCTTGGGACTTTCTAAGCTTAACTGCATTCACTTACTCTTGTACAGATGGTTGTGTTGATGAATGCCTAAGAGTAAACTTAAAACAAGGGGTTTTCTGGTTCTATTAACCAAGTGTTCCTGTAATGCAGGTCCTATTTAAGGGAGAATTTTACTAGGAATTCACTGTCTCAGTTTAAACCCCTTCACTACCAAGGCCATGCAAAGTGCTTTGTTTTTCTTCATGTTGGGACACATTTTTTAATGCCATTCTGCATATTTCATGGTTATCTCCTATTTAGAATATAGTGCTCATTGAGCAGAGGGACAATTTTTTGCTATTTCTTTGTACCTTTAGCATTTAACTTAGGACTTGGCACAGAGGAAGAATTTAATGAAGGTGTGTTGTTGATTTCACTTACATGTGTGGTTATATTGGTAGAGGATCTTGTCCTATGGAAACCAGAAATTGGAATATTTAGTTTAAGCAAAAGTTAAAGGTTCAAAATGACACCAGACATCATATCTGGTGGTTGTAGCTGCAAAGCAAAGAATGGGTTTTACCCAAATTCAGTAAAGGAAGGACACATTAATCCCTACCCTTCAGCATTCACAGACAGACACCTCCATCAGTAAAATGGGCATGAGCCTGAAGACCTCTAGCAAATGTAGTTTCTTTGCTGCAAAATTGTGCAGGGTAACAACTTGATTTGTCCTATCAGTTATAAACATTCCTGTCAATGAGCCAATAGGGTTATAGTAATCATAGCAGAATTAAAAGTATTTTGCTTCAAATTAAACTGATCTATTTACCTTTATGATTACATTTCGTGTATCATTGTAATCTATGTTCCTCCAGTATAAAAGTGCAATGTATTCCTAAGTATAGTAAATATGAGTAGGAATAGGAAATGATAATTTTTAAAAACCAAAGCCTTTAAAAATGATTGCTTTCCTGTGTCCTTTAACTGGTCTTGCAAATACATTTTAAGAAAATCAAACAGCAAAATACTAACAAAAACCATTATTTCTTTATATAGAAACTACCTTAAAGAAAAGCAATAATAAAACCTATGAGAAAACACATTCTGCTTAATGATTTTCTTTCAGAAAAATATTGCTACCATGGTCGTTTTTAATTAAATAAGAATTTAGCACTTTTGTATGTGTATTCTTAATGTCAGACTCTTTTGTTATCGCACTTACACCTCTGTTATTAATGTTAGCCATGGTTTGCAGAAGAGGAAAAGCTAGTTATCAATGAATAATTCAGACTCCGTAACTGTCAGACCTCATTATTTTAAATAGGGCCTGGTTGTTCCAGTTGTAACTAGCTAATTGCATTGTTTAAACTTCAACTGTTGGACTATTTCACATAATTCACAATTTAAAAAAAAACTTTTAATACATTTTAAACTACTGTAGTACATAGAATAATTTGCTTTAAATCAAACTGAAAGAACAAAGAGACATTCATTCCAGATGTGAGATAAGTTCTCAAAAAGGGGGAAAAATCTCTAGTGAAATTGAGTTATCTTGGATGAAGTGCTTACATAAAACAAAGTAGCCAGAATTTTTTAATGAGCAAAAAAGTTGAAGACTGACTGGAATAATTAATTTAAAATAATTCATATCTGTTATCAAAATTCATTGCTAAATAAAAACTCAAAGGTAGTATTATGAAAGTTTTTCTTAATATCTTTTACGGAGGTTGTACAAAATGAAAGTGCTAGATGATACTTCTAAAGGTTATCATGTCATTCCACAGTATCTTTATAAATCTACATCTAAACTATCATTGTGTTTAAATTAAAGAATCTCGCTATCTCCCTTGTTTGCATGTTCACATGTGTTCCTGCATATCATGATCTTAATGGAAGTTCTTGCTTTTCAAACGCATTTTGTTTAGTTTTCTCTTCTATATTCATAACAATCAAGTGATAGGTCTATGTTGTCTTTTTCAAAAGTTATTAGTTTATTTTCTTAATCTGTCCCTCCCATTAACCCTTACTATCATGGAGCAAAGAAAAAGAAAAACAAAACGAAAAGAAAAAGAAAACCCTCATAACCTAGCTGCAAAGAGTGGGAAAACAAATTCCCACCTTGACTATATTTGAAAATGTGTGTCTCTCCCTGCATTTTAACTTCATTAGCTCTCTGTCAAGACATGAGTGGCATGCTTCATCTCCATTCTTTTGGACTCATGATTTATCATTAATTTATTGTGTGAATTAGTGTTTTTCAGAGATTTTTTCTTTTTTCTAAATTTTATTTGTTTTGTTTTTGCATTGTATTTATAGATTACTCCCATTTATTTTTTTAAAAAAATGTTTTATTTTTAAT